>NC_069504.1:557255789-557518289 GCF_027579735.1 Bombina bombina
TTACCTGATAAATTAATTTCTTCTACGATATGACGAGTCCACGGATTTCATCCTTACTTGTGGGATTATCCTTCTGCTAACAGGAAGTGGCAGAGAGCACCACAGCAGAGCTGTATATATAGCTCCTCCCTTCCCTCCACCTCCAGTCATTCGACCGAAGTTAGGAAGAGAAAGGAAAAGCCAAAGGTGCAGAGGTGACTGAAGTTTCTAAAAAATATAATATAACATCAATCTGTCTTAAAAAACGACAGGGTGGGCCGTGGACTCGTCATATCGTAGAAGAAATTAATTTATCAGGTAAGCATAAATTTACTTTTCTTCTACAAGATATGACGAGTCCACGGATTTCATCCTTACTTGTGGGATACAATATCAAAGCTACAGGGACACGGATGAAAGGGAGGGACAAGACAGGAACCTAAATGGAAGGCACCACTGCTTGAAGAACCTTTCTCCCAAAACCAGCCTCAGAAGAAGCAAAAGTATCAAATTTGGAAAATTTGGAAAAAGTGTGAAGAGACGACCAAGTCGCAGCCTTGCAAATCTGTTCAACAGAAGCATCATTTTTAAACACCCAGCCCTAGTAGAATGAGCCGTAATTCTTTCAGGAGGCTGCTGTCCAGCAGTCTCATATGCCAGACGGATGATACTCTTCAGCCAAAAAGAAAGGGAGGTAGCCGTAGCTTTCTGACCCCTACGCTTTCCAGAAAAAACAATGAATAATGAAGATGACTGACGGAAATCCTTAGTCGCCTGCAAGTAAAACTTCATGGCACGGACCACGTCCAGATTATGCAACATACGCTCCTTCTTTGAAGAAGGGTTAGGGCATAATGAAGGAACAACGATTTCCTGATTAATAGTCTTATTAGAAACAACCTTAGGAAGGAAACCAGGTTTGGTACGTAAAACCACCTTATCAGAATGGAAGATAAGATAAGGCGAATCACATTGTAATGCTGAAAACTCAGAAACACTATGAGCAGAAGAAATAGCAACCAAAAACAAAACTTTCCAAGATAACAACTTAGTATCTATGGAATGCATGGGTTCAAACGGAACCCCTTGAAGAACATTAAGAACTAAATTCAAACTCCAGGGTGGAGCAATTGGTATAAACACAGGCTTAATTCTGGTTAGAGCCTGACAAAAAGACTGAACATCTGCCAAACATTTGTGTAGCAAAATTGACAAAGCAGAAAATTGTCCTTTTAAGGAACTCGCTGATAATCCTTTCTCCAATCCTTCATGGAGAAAAGACAGAATCCTGGGAATCCTAACTTTACTCCATGAGTAGCCCTTGGATTCACACCAAAAAATATATTTACGCCATACCTTATGATAGATCTTTCTGGTGACAGGCTTACGTCCCTGAATCAAAGTATCGATGACCGAATCAGAGAAACCCCACTTAGATAAAATCAAGCGTTCAATCTCCAGGCAGTCAGCTGCAGAGAAATTAGATTTGGATGTTGGAAAGGACCTTGAATGAGAAGGTCCTGTCTCACTGGAAGTTTCCACGGAGGCAAAGAGGGCATGTCCACTAGATCCACATACCAAGTCCTGCGTGGCCACGCAGGCACGATTAGAATTACTGAAGCTCTCTCCTGTTTGATCCGAGCAATCACCCGGGAAGGAAAGGAAACGGTGGAAACACATAAGCTAGGTTGAACGACCAAGGCACTGCCAAGGCATCCATCAGTTCGGCCTGAGGATCCCTCGACCAGGTCCGTATCTCAGGAGCTTGGCATTCTGTCGAGACGCCATCAGATCCAATTCCAGTCTGCCCCATCGGAGAATCAGAGAGGCAAATACCTCCGGATGGAGTTCCCACTCCCCCGGATGAAAAGCCTGTCAGCTTAAAAAATCCGCTTCCCAGTTGTCCACTCCTGGGATGTAGATTGCTGACAGATAACAAGAGTGAGCCTCCACCCACTGAATTATCTTGGATACTTCTGTCATCGCTAAGGAACTCCTTGTTCCTCCCTGATGATTGATGTAAGCCACAGTCGTGATGTTGTCCGACTGGAATCCGATGAATTTGGCCGAAGCCAACTGAGGCCACGCCTGAAGCGTATTGAATATTGCTCTCGATTCCAGAATATTGATTGGAAGTAGAGATTCCACCAGAGTCCATATACCCTGAGCCTTCAGGGAATTCCAGACTGCACCCCAGCCTAGTAGACTGGCATCCATTGTTACTATCACTCACGAGGGTCTGCAGAAACATGTCCCCTGGGACAAATGATCCGGTGACAACCACCAAAGAAGAGAGTCTCTGGTCTCCTGGTCCAGATTTATCTGAGGAGACAAATTTGCATAATCCCCATTCCACTGTCCGAGCATGCACAGTTGCAGTGGTCTGAGATGAAATCGAGCAAACAGAATGATGTCCATTGCCGCCACCATCAATCCAATTACCTCCATGCACTGAGCCACTGATGGCCGAGGATTGGACTGAAGGGCTCGGCATGTATTTAGAATCTTTGACTTTCTGACCTCCATCAGGAAAATCTTCATGGATATATAATCTACCAGAGTTCCCAAGAAGGGAACCTTTGTCTGTGGAATTAGTGAACTTTTTTCTAGATTCACCTTCCATCCGTGAGTTCTCAGAAAGGACAACACTGTGTCTGTATGAGACTTTGTTAGATGATAAGTTGATGCCTGAATCAGAATATCGTCCAGATAAGGCACCACTGCTATGCCCCGTGGCCTGAGAACCACCAGAAGGGACCCTAGAACCTTTGTGAAGATTCTGGGTGCTGTGGCCAACCTGAAGGGAAGAGCCATGAACTGAAAATGTTTGTCCAGGAAGGCAAACCTTAGGTACTGATGATGATCCTTGTGGATAGGAATATGAAGGTATGCATCATTTAAGTCCACGGTAGTCATATATTGACCCTCCTGGATCATTGGTAAAATTGTTTAGACTCTTGAGGTCTAAAATGGGTCTGAACGTTCCCTCTTTTTTGGGAACCACGAAAAGATTTGAGTAAAATCCCTGCCCATGTTCTAGTCTTGGAACGGGACAAATTACTCCCATAGTAGAGAGGTCTTTTACACAGCGTAAGAACGCCTCTCTTTTTATCTGGTCTACAGACAATCATGTAAGAAGAAATCTCCCTCTTGGGAGAAAAGTTTTGAATTCCAGCTGATACCCGTGGGTCACGATTTCCAGTGCCCAGGGGTCCTGAACATCGCTTGCCCAAGCCTGGGCAAAGAAAGAAAGTCTGCCCCCTACTAGATCCGGTCCCGGATCGGGGGCCGCCCCTTCATGCTGTCTTTGTAGCAGCAGCGGGTTTCTTGGGTTGTTTACCCTTGTTCCAAGCCTGGTTGGGTCTCCAGATGGACTTGGCCTGAGCAAAATTCCCTTCCTGTTTTGTGGAGGAAGAGGAAGAAGAGGTTACTCCTTTAAAGTTCCAAAAGGAACGAAAATTATTTTGTTTACCCCTCATCTTAACAGACTTATCCTGAGGTAGAACGTGACCTTTACCTCCAGTAATGTCAGAAATGATTTCCTTCAACTCAGGCCCGAATAGGGTCTTACCCTTGAAAGGAATAGCCAAGAGCTTTGACTTAGATGACACATCAGCAGACCACGATTTTAACCATAACGCTCTACGCGCTAAAATGGCAAATCCTGCATTTTTAGCTGCCAACTTAGCAATTTGAAAGGCGGATAAAAGAATTAGCTAGCTTGAGCACCTTAATTCTATCTAAAATATCCTCTAAAGGGGTCTCAACTTTAAGAGACTCTTCTAAGGCATCAAACCAGAAAGCCGCTGCATTAGTAACTGGAACAATGCAGGCTGTCGGTTGTAAAAGGAAACCCTGATGAATAAATAACTTCTTTAGAAGACCCTCTAATTTTTTATCCATAGGGTCTTTGAAAGCACAGCTGTCCTCAATAGGAATAGTTGTACGCTTAGCCAGGGTAGATATAGCTCCCTCCACCTTAGGGACAGTCTGCCAAGAGTCCCGAATGGAGTCTGATATGGGATACATTTTCTTAAAATTAAGAGGAGGAGAGAACGGCATACCCAGTCTGTCCCACTCCTTCTGGATAATCTCCGAAATTCTCTTGGGAACCGGAAAAACATCAGTGTAAGCGGGAACTTCCAGATATTTGTCCATTTTACACAATTTCTCTGGTGGTACCATAATAGGGTCACAGTCATCAAGAGTCGCTAAGACCTCCCAAAGTAACAGGCGGAGGTGTTCCAGCTTAAATTTAAAGGACATGACATCCGAATTCTGTCTGAGGTAACACACTTCCCGGTTCCGAAAGTTCTCCCTTGAGACAAAATTTCCCTGACCCCCAACTCAGATCCCTGTGAGGGCACATCGGAAATAGCCAACGAAGCATCAGAGGACTCAGTATTCACATTGATTCCTGTCCTACTGCGTTTACCCTGTAACACTGGTAACTTAGATAATACTTCTGTAAGGGTAGTTGACATAACTGCAGCCATATCCTGCAGAGTAAAAGAATTAGACACTGTTGAGGAACTCAGCGTGGCTTGGGTGGGTGTTAAAGGTTATGACACTTGGGGATAATTAGGCGGCATATCCTGATTCTCTTCAGACTGAGAATCATCCTTAGGCACACTTTCTTTACATAAATATGCTTTTTACATTGTAAGGCCCTTTCCGTACAAGAGGGACACAAAGTAAGAGGGGGTTCCACAATGGCCTCTAAACACATAGAACAAGAAGTTTCCTCAAGTTCAGACATGTTAAACAGACTAGCAATAGCCACAATAGTCGTTTTTAACCTTATTAATTGATTCAAAATATTTTTTAGAAAAAAAGTACTGCGCCTTTAAATAATAAAAGCGCAAACAATTTTTCTGTACTGCACCAAAACGATTTTTTAGCACTAAAAAAAATACACTGAACAGTTCAAATTTGCCAAAAATTATTGCAGCATTAGAGAAAAAGCTAAATCCTCTTTTAAAGAGTCTTTTTTATTCTGAAAATAACTTTAAACAACGATAACAGCTCCCTGCCTGCCCCAGGGTACTCAAGATTGACTCAAAAATGATCCGGTGATTGAAATTCAACTTTAGGTCCCACCGGAGCAAGTGCCTGCTGCCTTCTAGAGAGAAGAAACTGTGCGTCTGAGCGCACAAAATAGGCCCCGCCTACCATGGACGTCACATCAACAGTCTTCCTAACCGCATGGGAAGCGTTTTGTAATAAGCCATGTGGTCCCCTTCACTCATACTTATATCACCCAATATTAAATATATAAAGTGTCACAGCTGCCTCTCCCAGTGTCAGGCCCCTTATTGAGATACATAACCGTAGTATCAATATGAATAAAACAGGCATTTCAGTACACCCTAATCCATATAGGTCTACTGCTTACCCCTTCCCATACAGGGAATAATGTCAGCCAGTTCTGATATAACAAGTCTCCTCAGAATATAAAAGACTGAACATACCTCAATGCTGCTTGTAGCATGACACCGTTCTCCACACTGAAGATTTTTCTTGCACTACCTTAAGAAGCTCTGTGGGAACCAGAATGGATCTTAGTAACGTCTGCTAAGATCATCAACCTCAAGGCAGAAAAATGATCTCTTCATTCCTCTTGGGAATCCAGACTGACGATTTCTCCCTGAGTAAAATAGTACTCACCGGTACCATTTTAAAATACAAAATGTATTGATTGAAGAATCTAAAATACCTCACTTTACCTCTTCCTATTATTAACACAGGCAAAGAGAATGACTGGAGGTGGAGGGAAGGGAGGAGCTATATATACAATTCTGCTGTGGTGCTCTTTGCCACTTCCTGTTAGCAGGAGGATAAATCCCACAAGTAAGGATGAAATCCGTGGACTCGTCATATCTTGTAGAAGAAAAAGCTAAATCTGACACATTCAACGCAAACGCCAAAGATGAACTGGACAATTTTTATACCAAGAAAGCAAAACAAATTAGATAGAAGTTATTTAAAATACATGCTCTATGTGAATCATAAATTTTAAAAAATGTGGGGTTCATATCTCTTTAAATTAACCTATACATATACATTCTAAAACTGCTAACAGTATATTACCTAAAATATGGGGAGAGTGTGGGCATGAATAGGTTAAAGGGACAGTCTAGGCCAAAATTAACTTTCATGATTCAGATAGAGCATGTCATTTTAAACAATTTTCCAATTTACTTTTATCACCAATTTGCTTTGTTCTCTTGGTATTCTTAGTTGAAAGCTTAACCTAGGAGGTTCATATGCTAATTGAAGGCCACCCTCTTTTCAGAATGCATTTTAACACCTTTTTCACCACTAGAGGGGTGTTAGTTCATGTATTTTATATAGATAAAACTGTGCTCGTGCACGTGAAGTTATCTGGGAGCAGGCACTGATTGGCTAAACTGCAAGTCTGTCAAAAGAACCGAAATAAAGGGGCAGTTTGCAGAGGCTTAGATACAAGATAACCACAGAGGTTAAAAGTGTATTTATATAACTGTGTTGGTTATGCAAAACTGGGGAATGGGTAATAAAGGGATTAACTATCTTTTAAAACAATAAAAATTCTGGTGTAGACTGTCCCTTTAATAGCACTCAGCCTCTGATTACCTTATACCTATAATTCTAGAAGGACATAAAGGGACACCAAATGAACCCCCAAATCCTGCCTGCACCGCACCAGATTAACTGTGCTGCCACTACCCAAGACTTAAGATATAGGGGTCTTGGGAAACCTTAATTACACTTTAGTAAAACAAATGCTAAAAATGCTCTACTAACCCACACAAGTAACCGTTTGGTAACGTGATTACAAACTTGTCTTTAAGAGTCTGTGAATTCAGATACTAGAGCCCAAATACAGAATTAGATTATTAATATTTTAATGACAAAAGACAAATAAAAGTTACACAGTGCCAAATTACATAGAACAAAGGGACTTACAAAAAACAAAATAGATGCAAAATACAGTTCTTGAAAATAAAATGGGACTTTTAAAACCAAAAACACAGACGTACACGTACACACATATCACTTAGCTTCCAATAGGCCTGTGAGAACTTCTTTTTCAGATGTTGCTCAAATAAGATCCCAGTTAAAGGGACAGTCAACACAAATTTTTTTATTATTTAAACAGATAGATAATGCCTTTACTACCCATTCCCCAGCTTTGCAATACCAACATTGTTATATATAATATACTTTATAACCTTTAAACCTCTAAATTTCTGCCTGTTTCTAAGCCACTATAGACAGCCTCTTATCACATGCTTTTTATTAGCTTTTCACAATAGGAGACTGCTAGGTTATGTGGGCCATATTGATAACATTGTGCTCACGCACGTAGGTTTATGGAAGACACTACACTAATTGGCTAAAATGCAAGTCAATAGATAAGAAATAGTCATGTGATCAGGGGGCTGTCAAAAGAGTCTTAGATACAAGGTAATCACTGAGATAAAAAGTGTATTAATATAACCATGTTGGTTGTGTAGAACTGGGGAATGGGTAATAAAGGGATTATCTATCTTTTTAAACAATAAACATTTTCTAGTTGACTGTCCATTTAAGTTTTTATATATTCAAGGCTGCATTTAACTATAACCTTTCCTTTATGTATCAAAACCAGATATAACCCCCTTTTACTTAAAAGGGACAGTTCACCCAAAATTTCTCCCATTTAAATTGTTCCAAATGATGCATTACATTGTTAACAAGTAGCTCCTTTACCCCTATTTTCGCCTTTGTGGTTTGCCAACCTATATTTAAAGTTTTGATACTGTAGTATCAGCTATTGAATAACCTAAGTAAACACAGCCAGCAGAAGAAATTAAACTCACAGTGGGGTGCAGGATAGTTAAAAGGACAGTATACACCAATTTTCATATAACTGCATATAATAGACGCTACTATAAAGAATAAAATGCACATATACTAATATAAAAATCCAGTATAAAACTGTTTAAAAACTTACTTAGAAGCTCTCAGTTTAGCTCTGTTAAAAAGGTAGCTGGAAAGACCACTGCAAGTGGGAAATAAGACACTCTCCCCCTTCTTTTGCATATGAAAAGACACAAACAGGAGCAAGCTGGAGAAGGTAGCTGATGGTATTCTCATAAAACTTTGGGGCTTGGTTAAGAGTCTGAAAATCAGAGCAATGTTATTTAAAAATAAGCAAAACTATAGATTTAAAAAAAACAAAAAACTTTATGGGATATATAAATAGATCATTTACAAAACATTTATGCAAAGAAAAAATGAGTATATAATGTCCCTTTAAGTCATAACATGATCATTTTCCATTGTTCTCTCTATGTATTGAGATTTAGTTTTCCAGACTAATATAAGATAAGGAATCAAGCATGTGCACACAAAGTGATATAATGAGATCTGATATTACCTGAAGCTCAACCCATTTTAATAGGCTGTGGTTTACTGCTACTTCATATACACAAATAAACCTGAAAGTACAATTTCTTGTACATTTTATACTCTGCAGCTGGTATAACAAGTCATTGAAAATACATTAATATAAAAACAATTTTACAGAGTAATATCCCTTTAAAGTACAACTAAATATAGTATAATTGCATAACTAACAAGTGCATGATATAAAGACAATGTTATAACATTTACTTTGAATTCAAAATTTATCTTTTCCCCATTTGCCGGCACCCTGTATCATGTGATAGTCATCAGCGCATCACATACTAATATAATTATAACCTATGAACTTGTGCACATGCTCATTAGGAGCTAGTGCCTCAAAAAGTGTTTATATAAAACTAATGTGGGAAATTTGATAATAGAAGTACATTGCAAAGTGCTCTATCTGACTCATAAAAGTTTATTTTGACTTTAGTGTCACTCCCTGACTCCATTCTTAGATTCAGAGGTGGAATTCCTGTATTTCTTATCTCAGAGCATCAATAGCAAGCTTTTGGCTCCTTGTAGCAAGCTATTCCCCACCACTGTACAAGGCATGGTAGGTTTTAGAGTCCAGGGGGTCAATTTATTAATGTGCAAGCGAACATGATACGATGTAGTGTATCATGTCAGCTTGTGATGCAATGCCACCCCCTGCAGATTCGCGGCCAATCGGCTGATAGCAGGGGGTGACGTATTCGATTGAGTTGATTGCTGTCCGCGAGCAGGCGGACAGGTTATGGAGCAGCGGTCTTTATAATTTACTGAGTTACTTTCAAAAAGTACGAAACTAAATAAAATGTATTAAAAGAAAATTAACCAGGGTTAAATCTCCTGGTTTACACAAACATCTTGAGGTAAATCCCAGAAGTATTATACATTTAAAATTCTAAGAAACATTATACATTTAAAATTCTAAGAAACAGCTTTTATATGAGTCCATATATATTTATATATATATATTTTTTTGTTTCATTTTTATTTTATTGAGGTTTTTAGCAACAATTACATTACAAATATAATTTGTCACAATTCAATATAAACAAGTATAATAACAATTTTTGTACCATAACAAAAAAAATATACTCAACAGTTATAAATTGGTGAGAATATAGTCGCCAAATATAGTAATATACAATTAGTGCTGCGGAATCTGTTGGCGCTCTACAAATAACTGATAATAATAATAATACAAACATATTCCAATAGCGACATATAAACCCAGGAATGATAGGTAAGATCATCTGAAACCTCCTTTTATATATTTATATAAACCTCCTATGCTATTAGTAGGCCATTCTTGGGCACACACATAATAACTAGTATCTATGGAGGAAAACTAAGATGAAATAAAGTTTTATGAACCTCCCAAATAATGTATGGGAACCTATGCAATATATGTTGAATCGCTGGAGGTGAAAGAACTAAAGTGATACACGGTTACTCTTGGACCATGGCACACAATAATAATAGCTACACATTTAAGAGTAAGGATAGCAATATGGACTTGTTGAAGTCATTAGAACTAAGAGTAAATAGTTGTCCATTGAGGAGGAAATTATTAAGGTAAGGGTCACCAAAGCTTGAAGTATATGTGTATATATCTTGTTAGCTACTCATGGTTAAAAAGTAAAAACTTCTATAATTTGGGAGCTTGTGCTACTAGTAATCAGGAATGGCTATACAATATGAAGTTCTATGTGAGTAGCCCGCAGAGGATGCTGTGGTCTGTAGTTGGAGCTATAAATGCCTTCCGAGCCACCCACCTAGGATTGGTAGTGTATCTAGAAGCCTCAAGGTAGCTATGTTCAGACAAAAATTCTCATTAAAGAGAGCATTAATATTATAATCTTATTCTAAATTATGATCCCTTATGTGAGTAATAACTATATCTGTCAGAACATGAAAATCTTGTGAACAAGAACAACTATATAACGTAAACTATAATACAGGTTGTTATAATTAAGACAAAGGCCATTAAAATATATAAAACATGCCTGGAGAGTGTAAATAGCACATATGTGATTATATTAAGCGGCGCCTCAGCCTTAGACTTTTAAGACACATCATACCAGTGTATTAATGGGACGCTGGTTAAGGATATATCCCTCTTCACCCCAGTTCCATAAAACTTCTAAGGTTGTGGGAATTAAAATACGTATGACCAACCCATATAACAACACTATTAGGACAGCTGAATTACCATATGATAAGGAAGTCTCCTATGGTGATAAATATTATATGAGAAAGTTACATGGATAGCACTACATTCTATATCAGATATTATGAGATATCTTCATTGAATTTAGTGCTTAAAAGAAGTAGACAGTATGAGTCATGGGAGATTAAACATCTAACATCTGGCCTAGGGGCTAGGAGACTGCCAACTAATATACAGTCCTCAAGGGTAAATTTGAATGGGAAGAGCCTTCTCGTTACAGAGCAGTTTCTTCTATAGGCAAAAGTTCAGACTAACCCACGCCAGACTTTACTATCAGACAGTAATCCAGAAGTCCCTTAGGAGATCCAGCCTGCTCCGCTGCAAGAAGATGAAAGTGTAAGCTACCTCGTAGCAATGCAAGTCACAAGTAGCCAAGGTCCCATGTTACCCGTGGTAGTATTTGCAGGGCCTCTCCGCCCTCCATGTCAGGGTCCTCGATTCCATATGGACTGAGCCTTGCATGCGTCCCGAACGCCTCCCCAGGCGATCGGCAGCATCAACCTGGAATGTGGCGATAGGTATGCGCACATCGAATTTGCCGGAAGTCTGCAGAAGGGATAAAGTGGACTGCCGTGTCAGAGGTATTATATTTCGGAATATTCAGAGTACCCAGCAGCTTCTTAGCACTCATGACACAGTGCTCCCTAAAGTGGATCTGTGAGTTATTCACCTCAGTGGCGGGGCTCAGGGAAGCTAAACTGCATTGTCATCATGCTGCTGACTTGGGTCTCCCTTCTCCGCTGCTTTAATCTTTAATCTCCCCGCTCCATGCTTTGGTCCCACACAGAGAATGAGCCGATCAAAAACAGCTTTTCATTTGCCATATCAAAATTAGAAAGCCGCAGTTAGGATAGCCTTGCAATTTTCTCCTCCATGTTGAAAGAGCTGCTCTTACCCGGCCGGAAATCTGACCAGGGGGGTGCTGATGATCTGGTGTAGGGTCACTGCCAGCAGTTTCAGGCCGATTCGGATCTTCTGAGGTCTGGATCAAGGTAGACAGAGGGTTTTGCTGGCCCCAGAACTTCCTTATTCGCTTATACCTCCAGGTTATATAATTGTGAAAAGTGTTTATCTGAGAGATATTTGGTTATATAATGAAAATCATATACGGAGCTGCTAAAATTCATGACTGTTTCTGGCGACGGCTTGGCCACGCCCCTGAGTCCATATATTTTAAACTTATCTTTACTCTTCCATTTTAAATGACAGGAAATCAGTTTAAAGGGACAGTCTACTCCGGAATTTGTATGGTTTTAAAAAGATAATCCACTTTATTACCATTCCCCAGTTTAGTATAACCAACAGTTATATTAATATACTTTTACCTCTGTGTTTACCTTGTATCAGAGCCTCTGCAGGACTGAACCTTATTTCAGTTCTTTTGACTTGCATTTTAACCAATCAGTGCTGACTCATAAGATAACTCCAAAGGCTGTGAGCACAGTTATCTTAATTGCACACATGAACTAGTGCTGCCTACGTTGTTAAATAAACTGCTAAAATTAACTGAGATAAGAGGCGGCCTTCAAGAGGCTTAGAAATTAGTATATGAGCCTACCTAGGGTTTATCTTTCAACAAAGATTACCAAGAGAAAACAAATAAAATTTGATGACAAAAATAAATTGGAAAGTTGTTTAAAATAGCATGCCCTATCCTAACTCATGAAAGTTTAATTTTGACTTTACTGTCCCTTTAACAAAACAGCATTGGATTGTCCCCACAGTTGTTAATTCCTTTTAATCAAATAATGCACTCCCATATGAATCAGTTTTGGGGGAAAAGTGTTAGTTGCAGTGGTTGCACTGAAAACCTCTAACCATTAAAGGAACACGAACTCCCATTTTATTTTTATTTCATGATTCAGAAAAGCGGTGTGCTATTTTAAAACAATTTTCCCAATTTACTTCTATTATCTAATTTGCCTTCATTCTCTTGATATCCTTTGTTAGAAAAGCATATCTAAATAGGCTCAGTAGCTGCTGATTGGTGGCTGCACATAGATGCCTTGTGTGATTGGCTCACCCCATGTGCATTTTTATTTCTTCAGCAAAGGATACCTAAAGAATAAAGCAAATTAGATAATAGAAAAACACTAATTTATGTAAGAACTTACCTGATAAATTCATTTCTTTCATATTAGCAAGGTCCATGAGCTTAGTGACGTATGGATATTACATTCCTACCAGGAGGGGCAAAGTTTCCCAAACCTTAACATGCCTATAAATACACCCCTCACCACACCCACAATTCAGTTTAACAATAGCCAAGAAGTGGGGGTGATAAGAAAAAAGTGCGAAAGCATATAAAATAAGGAATTGTAATAATTGTGCTTTAAACAAAAAAAATCATAACCACCACACAACAGGGCGGGCCTCATGGACTCTTTCTAATATGAAAGAAATGAATTTATCAGGTAAGTTCTTACATAAATTATGTTTTCTTTCATGTAATTAGCAAGAGTCCATGAGCTAGTGACGTATGGGATAATGACTACCCAAGATGTGGATCTTTCCACACAAGAGTCACTAGAGAGGGAGGGGATAAAATAAAGACGCCAATTCCTGCTGAAAATAATCCACACCCAAAATAAAGTTTAATGAAAAACATAAGCAGAAGATTCAAACTGAAACCACTGCCTGAAGTACTTTTCTACCAAAAAACTGCTTCAGAAGAAGAAAACACATCAAAATGGTAGAATTTAGAAAAGTATGCAAAGAGGACCAAGTTGCTGCTTTGCAAATCTTGATCAATCGAAAGCTTCATTCCTAAACGCCCAGGAAGTAGAAACTGACCTAGTAGAATGAACTGTAATCCTTAGAGGCGGAGTTTTACCCGACTCGACATAAGCATGATGAAATAAAGATTTCAACCAAGATGCCAAAGAAATGGCAGAAGCCTCTCTGGCCTTTCTAGAACCGGAAAAGATGACAAATAGACTAGAAGTCTTTCGGAAAGACTTAGTAGCTTAAACATAATAATACAAAGCTCTAACAGCATCCAAAGAATGCAATGATTTCTCCTTAGAATTCATAGGATTAGGACATAATGAAGGAACCACAATTTCTCTACAAGGTTGTTAGAATTCACAACCTTAGGTAAAAAATTCAAAAAGAAGTTCGCAGCACCGCCTTATCTGATGAAAAATCAGAAAAGGAGACTCACAAGGAAAGAGCAGATAATTCAGAGACTCTTCTGGCAGAAGAGATGGCCAAAAGAAACAAAACTTTCCAAGAAAGTAATATAACGACCAAAGAATGCATGGGTTCAAAAGGAGGAGCTTGAAAAGCCCCCAGAACCAAATTCAAACTAAAGGAGGAGAAAATGATTAATAAACAGGTTTTATACGAACCAAAGCTTGTACAAAACAATGAAATATCAGGAAGATTAGCAATCCTTCTGTGAAAAAAGAACAGAAGAGCAGAGATTTGTCCTTTCAAGGAACTTGCGGACAAACCTTTATCCTAAACCATCCTGAAGAAACTGAAAAATTCTCGGTATTCAAAAAGAATGCCAAGAAAAAATGATGAGAAAGACACTAAGAAATATAAGTCTTCCAGACTCTATAATATATCTCTCTAGATACAGATTTACGAGCCTGTCACATAGTATTAATCACAGAGTCAGAGAAACCTTCTTTTGACAAGAATCAAGCGTTCAAACTCCATACCTTAAAATTTAAGGATTTGAGATCCTGATGGAAAAAAGGACCTTGCGACAGAAAGTCTGGTCTTAACGGAAGAGTCCACAGCTGGCAAGAGGCCATCCGGACAAGATCCGCATACCAAACATGTGAGGCCATGCTGGAGCTACCCAGCAGGACAAACGAGCATTCCTTTAGAATCTTAGAGAATACTCTTTGGAAGAAGAACTAGAGGCGGAGAGATATAGGCAGGATGATACTTCCAAGGAAGTGATAATATATCCACTGCTCCGCCCGAGGATCCCGGGGATCTGGACAGATACCAGGGGAAGTTTCTTGTTTAGATGAGAAGCCATCAGATCTATTTCTGGGAGTTCCCACATTTGAACATCTGAAGAAATACCTCTGGGTGAAGAGACCATTCGCCCAGATGCAACGTTTGGCGACTGAGATAATCCGCTTCCCAATTGTCTATACCTGGGATATGAACCGCAGAGATTAGACAGGAGCTGGATTCCGCCCAAACCAAAATTCGAGATACTTCTTTCATAGGCCAGAGGACTGTGAGTCCCTCCTTGATGATTGATGTATGCCACAGCTGTGACATTGTCTATCTGAAAAACAAAAGAACAACTCTCTCTTCAGAAGAGGCCAAGACTGAAGAGCTCTGAAAATTGCAACGGAGTTCAAAAATATTGATCGGTAATCTCACCTCCTGAGATTCCAAACCCCTTGTGCCGTCAGAGATCCCCACACAGCTCCCCAACCTGTAAGACTTGCATCTGTTGAGATTATAGTCCAGGTCGGAAGAGCAAAGAAGCCCCTTGAACTAAACGATGGTGAACTGTCCACCATGTCAGAGAGTGTCGTATAATCGGTTTAAAGATATTAATTGAGATATCTTTGTGAAATCCCCTGCACCACTGGTTCAGCATACAGAGCTGAGAGGTCGCATGTGAAAACGAAGCAAAGGAGATTGCATCGATGCGGCAGTCCTAAGACCTAAAAATTTCCATGCATAAGGCTACCAAAGGGAATGATTGTGACTGAAGGTTTTGACAAGCTGATATCAATGTTAAACTTCTCTTATCTGACAAGGACCAGAGTCATAGACACTGAATATATCTGGAAACCTAAAAAGGTTACCCTTGTCTGAGGAAACAATGAACTGATTGGGTAAATTGATCCTCCAACCATGATCTTGAAGAAACAAACCCAAGTCGATTCGTATGAGATTCTGCGAAAATGTGAAGAGCTGAGCAAGTACCAAGAAATCGTCCAAATAAGGAAATACCAAAACCCTGTTCTCTGATTACAGACAGAAGGGCACGAGAACCTTTGAAAAATTCTTGGAGTGACGCACTAGCGAACGGTAGAGCACAAAAACTGGTAATGCTTGTCTAAAAAGAGAAACCTCAGAAACTAAAAGTGATCTGGATGAATCGGAATATGCAGATATGCATCCTGTAAATCTATGTAGACATATAATGCCCTTGCTAAACAAAAGGCAGGCTAGTCCTACAGTTAGCATCTTGAATGTTTGGTATCCTTACATAACGATTCAATATAGATAGATCCGGAACTGGTCTGAAGGAATTGACCTTCTTTGGTACAATGAAGAGATAGAATAAAACCCCAGCCCCTGTTCCAGAACTGGAACTGGCATAAATACTCCAGCCAACTCTAGATCTGAAACACATTTCAGAAATGCTGAGCCTTTGCTGTGTTTACTGGGGACACGGGAAAGAAAAAAATCTCTTTGCAGGAGACCCTTACCTTGAAGCCAATTCTGTACCCTTTCTGAAACAATGTTCTGAAACCAGAGATTGTGAACGGAATTGATCCAAATTTCCTTGAGAAAAACGTAAACTGCCCCATACCAGCTGAGCTGGAATGAGGGCCGCACCTTCATGGGTATTTAGGAGCTCTTGCTATAGGTTTCTATAAGGCTTGGATATATTCCAAACTGGAAATGGTTTCCAAACTGATACCCGCTCCTGAGGATGAAGGATCAGGCTTTTGTTCCTTGTTGTGAGGGAAGGAACGAAAAATTATTATTAGACCTAAATTTACCTTAGATTTTTTATCCTTAGGTAAAAAAGTTCCTTCCCTCCAGTAACAGTTGAGATAATAGAATCCAACTGAATATCGAATAATTTATTACCCTGGAAAGAAAGGGAAAGCAAAGTTGACTTAGAAGACATATCAGCATTCCAAGTTTTAAGCCATAAAGCTTTTCTAGCTAAAATAGCTAGAGACATATACCTGACATCAACTCTAATGATATCAAAGATGGTATCACAAATAAATTATTAGCATGTTATAGAATAATAATAATGCTATAAAATTATGATCTGTTACTTGTTGCGCTAAAGCTTCTAACCAAAAAGTTGAAGCTGCAGCAACATCCGCTAAAAATATAGCAGGTCTAAGAAGATTACCTGAACATAAGTAAGCTTTTCTTAGAAAGGATTCAATTTTCCTATCTAAAGGATCCTTAAATGAAGTACTATCTGCCATAGGAATAGTAGTATGTTTAGCAAGAGTAGAGACAGCCCCATTAACCTTAGAGATTTTGTCCCAAAACTCTAATCTGTCAGATGGCACAGGATATAATTGCTTAAACGTTTTAGAAGGAGTAATGAATTACCCAAATTATTCCATTCCCTGGAAATTACTTCAGAAATAGCATCAGGGAGAGAAAACACTTCTGGAATAAACTACAGGAGATTTAAAAACACCTTATTTAACGTTTAGATTTAGTATCAAGAGGACTAGAATCCTCTATTTCTAATGCAATTAATACTTCTTTAAGTAAAGAACGAATAAATTCCATCTTGAACAAATACAAAGATTTATCAGCATCAACCTCTGAGACAGAAACCCTCTGAACCAGAAGAACCATTATCAGTATCAGAATGATGATGTTCATTTAAAAATTCATCTGAAAAAAGAGAAGTTTTAAAAGAATTTTATGTATACTAGAAGGAGAAATAACAGACATAGCCTTCTTAATGGATTTAAAAAAATAAAATCTCTTATGTTATCAGGAACACTCTGAAATTAGATGTTGACGGAACAGCAACAGGTAATGTAACAGTACTAAAGGAAATTTTATCTGCATTAATAAGTTTGTCATGACATGCAATACAAACAACAGCTGGAGAAACAGATACCAAAAGTTTATAGCAGATACACTTAGCTTGGTAGCTCCAGCACTGGGCAGTGATTTTCCTGAAGTATCTTCTGACTCAGTTGCAACGTGGAACATCTTGTAATATTGTAAAAGAAAAAAACAACATATAAAGCAAAATTGATCAAATTCCTTAAATGACAGTTTCAGGAATGGGAAAAAAATAGCCAGTGAACAAGCTTCTAGCAACCAGAAGCAATAAATAATGAGACTTAAATAATGTGGAGACAAAAATGACGCCCGAATTTATTTGGCGCCTAAATGCTTTTGGCGCCAAAAATGACGCCACATCCGGAACGCCGACACTTTTGACGCAAAAAAACGTCAAAAAATGACGCAACTTCCGGCGACACGTATGACGCCGGGAAACAGAAAAAAAAAATTTGCGCCAAAAAATTCCGCCGCCAAGAAATAACGCAATAAAATGAAGCATTTTCAGCCCCCCGCGGAGCCTAACAGCCCACAGGGAAAAAGTCAAATTTTTTAAAGTAAGAAAAAATGATTGAAACAAATGCATTTATCCCAAGTATGAAACTGACTGTCTGAAAATAAGGAATGTTGAACATCCTGAGTCAAGGCAAATAAATGTTTGAATACATATATTTAGAACTTTATAAAAAAAGTGCCTAACCATAGCTTAGAGAGTCACAGAAAATAAGCTTACTTACTTACCCCCAGGGACACTCATCTACAGTTGTAGAAAGCCAAACCAGTACTGAAACGAAAATCAGCAGAGGTAATGGTATATATATAAGAGTATATCGTCGATCTGAAAAGGGAGGTAAGAGATGAATCTCTACGACCGATAACAGAGAACCTATGAAATAGACCCCGTAGAAGGAGATCCTTGCATTCAAATAGGCAATACTCTCCTCACATCCCTCTGACATTCACTGCACGCTGAGAGGAAAACCGGGCTCCAACCTGCTGCGGAGCGCATATCAACGTAGAATCTAGCACACAACTTACTTCACCACCTCCATAGGAGGCAAAGTTGTAAAACTGATTGTGGGTGTGGTGAGGGGGTGTATTTATAGGCATTTTAAGGTTTGGGAAACTTTGCCCCTCCTGGTAGGAATGTATATCCATACGTCACTAGCTCATGGACTTCTTGCTAATTACATGAAAGAAATTATATTCTCTTTCTGAATCATGAAAGAAAAATGTTGGGTTTCATGTTCCTTTAATACCTAGCAGCCCCAACTTGCATGTCTCTAAAAACAAAATGTATGCTTACCAGATAAATTCCTTTCTTCTTTCCTGGCAAGGAGAGTCCACAACAATATTCCTTACTGTTGTGAAAACAACACTTGGCCACCAGGTGGAGGCAAAGACACCCCTGCCCAAAGGCTTAAATGTCCTTCCCACTTCCCCCATCCCCAGTCATTAGGCAGAGGAAACAATGAAAAGTAGGAAAAATATCAGGGTATAAAAGTGCCAGAAGAACACCAAAAAAGGGAGCCGCCCAAAAAATTCTAGCGGGCAGGGTTGTGGACTCTCCCAGCCAGGAAAGAAAGGAATTTATATGGTAAGCATCAATTTTGTTTTCTTTCCATAAGGCAGGGAGAGTCCACAACGGTATTTCTTACTGTTGGGAAAACAATACCCAAGCTCCAGAGGACACTGAAGGAATAACGTGAGAGAATAAAGAAAGAGGCAGACCCTATTCTGAGGGCACCCAGCCTGTAAAACATTTCTCCCGAAAGCTGCTTCAGCCGAAGCAAACACATCAAGTTCAAACTTGTAAAATTTAGAAAAAGTGTGTAAGGAGAACCAGGTAGCCGCATTACAAATCTTATCCATAGAGGCTTCGTTCTTAAAAGCCCAGGTAGAAGCAACTGCTCTAGTGGAAAGAGCCATAATTCTCTCAGGAGGCTGCTGTCCCACTTTCTCATAAGCCAAGTGGATGACACTCCTCAACCAGAAAGACAAGGAAGACGTAGTGGCCTTCTGCCCCCTGCGTCTACCCGCATAAACAACAAACAAAGATGAAGAGTGTCTGAATTCCTTAGTACTAGACCAGGATGATTACCCTTCCGGTCCAATTATAACAGTACTTAGAAATATATTTGCAGCTTTTGCTGTTACATACAGCCAGGGTAAAGTCACAGTATTGCAGCTATATCCCTGCTGCTGATTGAATTGCACCTAGGGCCAGTGAGGACCCCCAAAAAACACTCTGTGTCTACTATAACTTGGTGAGAATCACCAAGGTGTAGTAGACACAGAGAGAGACAGATATAATCCAAGGACTCTTTCGTCCGCTGTCGCCTCAGCTCTCCTCCTCAGAGTAGACTGCAGTGAATGGCGGCTTCCTCGCTCTATTGGGTGCATTAATCTTTCTTCCCACACGGTATCAGGCAAGACGTTTTCAAATACACAATGGAAATTCAAAAATCTGGGAGTCCACTTCAATAAAATAAAATCACCTTTTTATTTCCTTTGCATGTTAAAACATTAACCGATTCCTTCTTCCTCTATGCTTTCACAAGCAATGTTCAAATTGCATAAAGCGCAAGGAAATATTCATTGTTTTCTTTTTATACATTGGATGCTTAGAAGTTCAGAATGCTTAGTCTGTTCTCCTAAAATAATCTATCAAAAACACAGTATTATAGGCTAATGCCCTTTGTCCATTACCGTATTAATATCATAACAATACTAAAACTCTCACAATTGTACAGTTCCAAAACTTACATGCCCCTGTGTTTTCTGACCTTAAAATCCTCCCACTATACATTTGTACTTATACCTAGGGTCCTATTGGGTGGCAACTCCAACTTTTTTTGTATTGTTGCATTCTGGTAAAGAAGAGGGGCAAATAATATATGAACTCTCTAAGAGGGTTGATCTGGGCAACCTGTCTGATAGTTTCAATGATGTAACAGTAATAATGTTAAACCTGAAGATAAAAATATAAATAAACAGTATCACTATGTAAATTACCATTGTATGGTTTCTTCTATATTGACATATATACACATTATCTATATTCGATTGTAAAACCATAAACACACAAAATTGAGAATGAGTTAGTGTTTCTAATAAATTAGGTCAATGCATTCCTATCACTAAAATATGGAGACTGTGGTTTAAACTTTAATGAGCAGCAAACTCGTTATTAATATATATATATATACACTCAAGTTAAGTACATAGGTAAATAACATGGATAAACAAGAGAGTCCCTAAGCTATGATGATACCAGAAGTTAACTAGGTCAAACTCAGAATTCAAACCCTGTGGCATCCTTGTGCCCAACTTAAAGATCCAAAAAACTTCCCTTTTTGGAAGGGCATACTCCAGATCCCCACCTCTGGTTTTAGATCTAACCTTCTCTACCAATGTCCATCTCAGAGTTTCCGGGGAGTTGTAATGTCTGTGCTTAAAATGTTAGATCAATGGTGTGGTGAGTTTGCCTGCCTTTTTATTCACCAAGTGTTCACGTATTCTTTCCCTAACTTCATGTGTTTTCAAACCTGTGTATTGTACATGGCACTGCGTACAAGTCAACAAATACACCACGTTATATGATCTAAAGTTAAAAACCTCCCTATGTTCATAGGCTCTACCTGTCACTTCACTTCTAAACTCTTTTCCTGGTGTAAGATGTTCACAGGCTTTGCAAGTTCGATTACTGCATCTATATACACCTTTGTGAGAATTCAAGGGGTTTACCTTTGTAACCAACTATAACCAACAGTTTGAGTCTATTTGCAAAATTGTAAAGAAACATCTCCCCCTACTGGCGGCAGATGATAACCTGGCCAATGTTGTAACCAAAGGTTGTAGATTCGCCCACCGAACTTCCCAATAGGCTTACCCAAACAGGGTCATGGGTTAACTCAGAAAGGTTGTATATAGATGCAGTAATCAAACTTGCAAAGCCTGTGAACATCTTACACTAGGAAAAAGAGTTTAGAAGTGAAGTGACAGGTAGATCCTATGAACATAGGGAGGTTTTCAACTGTAGATCATATAATGTGGTGTATTTGTTGACTTGTACGCAGTGCAATGTAACAATACACAGGTTTGCAACACGTGAAGTTAGGAAAAGAATATGTGAAACACTCAGTGAACATAAAGGCAGGCAAACTTACCACACCATTGATCCAACATTTTAAGCACAGACATTCTAACCTCCCCCGGAAACTCTGAGATGGACATTGGTAGAGAAGGTTAGATCTAAAACCAGAGGGTGGGGATCTGGAGTATGCCCTTTCAAAAAGGGACGTTTTTTGGATCTTTAAGTTGGGCACAAGGATGCCACAGGGTTTGAATTCTGAGTTTGACCTAGTTAACTTCTGGTACTAAAATCATTAGCTTAAGGACTCTTCTATTTATCCATGTTATTTACCTATGTACTTAACTTGGAGTATATATATATATATATATATATATATATATATTAATAATGAGTTTGCTGCTCATTTAAACCACAGTATCCATATTTTAGAGATAGGAATGCATTGACCTAATTAATAGATCCACTAACTCATTCTCAATTTTGTGTTTATGGTTTTACAATCGAATATAATAATGTGTATATATGTCAATATAGACGAAACCATACAATGGTAATTTACATAGTGATACTGTTTATTTCTATTTTTATCTTTCAGGTTTAACATTATTACTGTTACATCATTGAAGCTATCAGACAGGTTGGCCAGATCAACCCTCTTAGAGAGTTCATATATTCTTTGCCCCTCTTTTTTACCAGAATGCAACAATACAAAAAAGGTTGGAGTTGCACCCAATAGGACCCTAGGTAAAGTACAATGTATAGTGGAGATTTTAAGGTCCAGAAAACACAGGGCATGTAAGTTTGGAACTGTACAATTGTGAGAGTTTTAGTATTGTTATGGATATAAATAAGGGTAATGACAAATGGCATTAGCCTATAATACTGTGTTTTGCTAGATTAATTTAGGAGAACATACTAAGCATTCTGAACTTTCTAACATCCAATGTATAAAAAGAAAACAATGAAGTATTTCCTTGCTCTTTATGCAATTTGAACATTACTTAGGCATTACGTTTTAACCTATCACAAAGAAGGAAATGTGGTATAAGTTTTTAGTCCGGATAGGCAGGTCACACAGCTAAGACTAAGGCCATTGGCCGAAACGCGTCAGCTGACCTGTGACGCTGCCGACACATCCGAATGCCTGTGAAAGCATAGAGGAAGAAGGAATCGTTGTTAATGTTTTAACATGCTAAGGAAATAAAAAAGGTGATTTTATTTTATTGAAGTGGACTCCCTGGTTTTTCATTTCCATTATGTATTTGAATTCCTTAGTAGCCTGAAGATAAAACTTCAAAGCACAAACCACATCCAGATTGTGAAGCAAACATTCCTTCGCTGATGAAGGATTGGGAGACAAGGAAGGAACAACAATCTCTTAATTGATGTTACGATCTGACACCAAAACCTAACCTAGTACGCAAAACCGCCTTATCTGCATGAATAACTAGGTAAGGTGGGTCACACTGTAAAGCCGAGATCTCAGAAACTCTGCTCGCAGAGGCAATGGCTAATAGAAACTAAACTTTCCAAGATAACAGCTTTAATGTCAACGGTATGCATGGGCTCAAATGGACCCTGCTGCAAAATTCAAAGAACAAGATTTAGACTCCAAGGCGGAGTCACAGGTCTAAACACAGGTCTGATCCTAGTCAGAGCCTTAACAAAGGACTACACATCTGGAAGCTCAGCTAATCTTTTGTGCAGCAACCCTGACAGGGCCCATATCTGTCCCTTCAGAGAACTGGCAGATAGACCCTTCTCCAAGCCATTCTGGAGAAAAGATAAAATTCTGGCAACTTTGACCTGCCAAGAAAAATCATGCTCCTCACACCAGTGCAGGTAAGTTAACCATACCTTAGGTAGATGCGCCAAGTAACCGGCTTACAAGCTTGAATCAAAGTGTCTATGACACTCTCAGAGAATCCTCTCCTGGCTAAGACTAAGCGTTCAATCTCCACGCAATCAGCCACAGAGAATATAGATTTTGATGTTGGAAAGGACCCTGAATCAGCAGGTCTCTGCGACAAGGTAACTTCCACAGAAGATAAGAGGACATTCTCACCAGATCCGCGAACTAAGTCCATGAAGGAGCAATTAGGATCACTGATGCTAGCTCCTGCTTGATGCGGGCCACCACACGAGGGAGAAGAGTCAATGGAGGAAAGAGATATATGAGTCTGAACCTCCATGGAACCACCAGAGCTTCTATTCACTTTGCTTGAGGATCCCTCGATCTCGACCCGTACCTGGGTAGTTTGGCATTGAGATGAGAGGCCATAAGTTCTATCTCCGGCATCCCCCATTTGCTGCAAATCTCTCCAAACACCTTGGGGTGGAGAGACCATTCCCCCCGGGTGAAAAGATTGTCTGCAGAGGAAGTCTGCTTCCCAGTTGTCCACACAACGTGGATTGCTGACAGCACACAAAAATGGGCTTCTGCCCATTCTAGGATTGGAGACACTTCTCTCAACGCTAGGGAACTTCTTGTTCCTCCCTGATGGTTGATGTAAGCAACCGTCGTTATATTGTCTGATTGGAATCTGATAAACTGGGATGAACCCAGAACAGGCCAAGCCTTCGGCGCATTGAAGATTGCACGCAGTTACAGAATATTGATTGGAAGAGAGGACTCCTCCTGAGTCCATAAACCTTGTGCCTTCCTGGCACCCCACACTGATCCCCAGCCTGAAAGGCTGGTGTTCATAGTCACAATCTCCCAGGACGGTCTCAAGAAGCACGTGCCTCGAGACAGGTGATGTTGATAAAGCCACCAAGCGAGCGAATCTCATGAAATGCTGTCCAATACAATCTGTTGTGATAGGTACGAATGATCGATGTTCCATTGTCTCAGCATGCATAGTTGTAAAGATCTGAGACGGAATCTCGGCAAAAGGAATAATGTCGTTTTGCAGACATTGTACGTTAGCGCAATTTCCAGAAAAAAATCCTATATAAATCACTCTAAAATATTTATCTCCTTCCTCGATAAGTGATTTTTTTTTTACAAATGTGGCCCTAATTGAGGCGTATTTAGGAAAATATATAGGCGTTTGAATTCATTTCAATGTTCTTATAGATGATCCTATAGCTTTCTGTTAGCGCCCTCTTAACTTACACACTACGTTTGTAAAAAGGAATAATGTCCATACAAGACACCATGAGTCCAATCATCTCCATGCATTGGGCCACCAACAGTCTTAAGGGAGCCTGGAGGGCAAGGCACGCCAATATCAGTTTGTGACATCTCGGATCTATTAGATAGATACTCAGGAATACTGAGTCTAACACTGTACCTAGGAAATTCACCCTGGTATTTGGAGTAAGAAAACTATTTTCCAAATTTATCTCCTATCCATGAGACTGAAGAAGACTCAGAAGAAATATTCTGAGTGTTTCTCTCCAGACAAAAAGATGGTGCCTGTACCAAGATATCATCCAGGTATGGAGCTACTGCAGTTCCTTGAGTTCTAGCCACCATCATAAGAGCACCTAGGACCTTTATAAATATCCTGGGTGCAGTAGCTAAGCCAAACAGAAGTGCTATGAACTGGAAGTGCTGATCCAGAAAAGCAAACCTTAAGAACTGAAAATGATCCTTGTGGATCGGAACATGCAGGTATGCATCCTTCAGATCGATAGTAGTCATAAGTTGCCCTTCCTGAATCAGGGGAAGGATCAATTTGATTGTCTCCATCTAGAAGGAGGGGACGCTTAGAAATTTGTTCAGGCACTTCAAGTCTAGAATTCAAGTACAGAATAAGTTCCCTCTTTTTTGGGAACCACAAAGAGGTTTGAATAGAACCCCAGACCTATTTCTGATGCAGGTACCGGGACTATTACTCCTAAGGATGATAGATCCCTCACACAGTCTAAAAAGGCTGTCCTCTTCTGGAGAGGAGGAATCTGCCTCTGTGCGGATGAGATTTGAATCCTATCCTGTACCCTTGAGATACAACCTCCAGTACCCAAGGGTCCTGAACATCCTGAAACCAAGCATCTGAGAACAACGACAATCTGCCCCCTACTCGATCCGATCCCGCATCGGGGGCGCCCCTTCATGCAGATTTGTTATCTGCTGGCTTCTTAGTCGGCTTGGACTTATTCCAGGACTGAGCAGGCTTCCAGGTACTCTTGGGTTGCTCAGGCTTAGAGGACGATTGAGTTCTCTGAAACTTGTCTTTAAATGAAAGGAATGAAAAGTAGAGGACTGCCGTACCCTTAGTTCTGTTTTTCTTATCTTGCAGAAGGAAAGCACCCTTTCCTCCCGTAACAGTAGAAATGATAGAGTCCTGACCTGGACCAAACAAAACTTTCCCCTTGAAAGGTAGGGAAAGGAGTCTGGATTTAGAAACTATATCCTCAGACCAAGATTTCATCCAGAGAGCTCTGCGAGCTAGAACCGCAAAACCTGAAGCCTTTGCGTTAAGACTTATAATCTGCATATTCCCATCGCAGATAAAGGAATTAGCCATTCTTAGAGCTGTAATCCTCTCCTAAATATCATTGAGGGGAGATTCCACCTTGATAAGATCTGACAGAGAGTCACACCAGTGGGTGGTCGGCCCTGGCCACAGCGACAGCTGCCGCCCCCGGCTGAAAAAAAACAAACATTTGTTGGAACATTCTTTTCAGGATCCTTCCAACTTCTTGTCCATGGGCTCCCTAAAGGAAGAACTATCTACCAGAGGGATAGTGGTAAAAGGGATGGAACCCTACAATTCCAGCTGAGAATCAGGGACCGGGAATAACTTTTTAAAAGTTGACGAAGGGGAAAAAGGAGTTCCAACTCTTTCCCATTCACTACTAATATTATTCACCATACGGACTGGGACAGGAAAAGTTTGTGGGACCTTTCTGTCCTCATAAAGCCTGTCTAACTTAGGAATTTTGGGTTCCTCTGGAAGAGCTGCTTCTGGAACCTCTAATGTAGACAAAACCTCCTTTAGCAAAAAAACACAGATGCTCAATTTTAAATCTAAAGGATGGATAATCAGAAGGAGGGGGTTTAGTACATGAAGTCTCCGACTCTGAGAGCTCACCCTCTGACGCTACAGAGGTTAACTCATCCTCGGACCACTGAGACATACTGGCTACATCCGATTGGAAATTAGTTGAATCTAATTCAGTAGAACTATACTGTATTTAACCTTTCTCTTATGTTTCCCAGAGATAGGTAAGGCACTCAGGGCTGCAGGCACAGCAGATTGTAACTGTGTAGTAAAGTCCACAGGGAAAAAGTCCCCTCCAGCCGGAGTATTAGGCATGCCGCGGGGGAACTGCATGTGAAGCAGTTTCAGGGGATAGGGTAGACATTTCCCAGACCACAGAATCCTGAGAGGTTGATGGCTCAGAGGGACTAATTATGCTGGGGGGGGTTAGCAGATTAACAAAATTGAGCAGGTGGACAAACCAGCGCCTCCTCACAATATAAAAAGGTATTATTATTTATAATAGAAGGTGCAGAACCTTCTAACGAGTCCTCCATTGCTGAAGATGCAATCCCACAGTAAGGAAAAAAATTAAACAACAATTCCTCAAGGACTGCTTTTATTCTTAAAAAGAGGCACCTTTATAACCCCAAAGGAAAAAACGCAATTAGCTGCCCCAGATTACGTGGTGTGCAAGAAGGGACCTCCCCTGCTATAAGAAAAAAGCATGCAAAGCTATTGGAAGCTGCACAACTCACAAAAACGAAAGTGAAGCCTGTCTGTTCCATTGCCAAAAAGGTACGCAGTCTATTTGAGCCCAAACCTTCACAAAGTGTTTCATATGGAACCAGGCAGTACATATGTAAATTTATGTAAATATATATATATATATATATATATATATATATATATATATCCCTAAACTGTTCCAAATTAATCTCTGAAATCAAAGAGATATTAACCCTTGATCCTATTGAGGTTAAGAGGAGTCACACTGCTAAATAGTAAAATAAAGTGGACGTACCCTCCAGGATCTATGCTGTGGAACAGATACAGCCTCTCAAGTGTGACAGCCTTGCCGCGGTGTTCTGACAGGGACCTGAGTGTGGAAAAGCAAGCAGTATAACTCGTAAATACTAATCAGCTGATTATTTCACCTGTGCTCTAGTTCAGATATCATGAAAATCAGGGGCCCGATCCGATATAAATCGTCGCCCGCAAAAGCTGGCGACGCCAAATTTTGCGCGGGTTTGGTATCCTATATACGGCGTAACTTAGAAGTTACGCGCGTATATTTCTGCCTTCACCCGTATTTTTTTGGCCCATAGACTGACATACAAAACACGCGCAGTTTGGTATCCAATATACAGCGTAAGGACTTACGTGCGCAGATTTCAGAAAATCTACTCCATTCTCATCTCGCCACAAATTGCAGGCGCAGGAGCCCTTGCACTGACTTAGAAACCAACGTAACTCTCTGAAAGCCTAACAAATGCATGCTTAACAACATACATATCAGCAGCTTGATCACAAATAGTTAACCTCTTCAAAACATTTATTATTCCTGCCCCTCCAAGTGTGTCAACCCAATCACAAAGGGGTGCATCATGGGGCACAAGGGGTGCATCATGGGGCACAAGGGGTGCATCATGGGGCACAAGGGGTGCATCATGGGGCACAAGGGTGCATCATGGGGCACAAGGGTGCATCATTGGGCACAAGGGGTGCATCATTGGGCACAAGGGGTGCATCATGGGGCACAAGGGTGCATCATTGGGCACAAGGGTGCATCATGGGGCACAAGGGTGCATCATTGGGCACAAGGGTGCATCATTGGGCACAAGGGGTGCATCATGGGCACAAGGGGTGCATCATTGGGCACAAGGGGTGCATCATGGGGCACAAGGGGTGCATCATGGGGCACAAGGGTGCATCATTGGGCACAAGGGGTGCTGGAAGCTCTACAATCCCCTGTTGTTCCGTCTACACATGCTAATTCTATAGTTGCTGCTGAGGTCCCTGGTCATGTTGCTGCCCCTGCTGCAGCTGGTCATCGAATTACATACTGCGGATTTCCTGCGGATTTCCACTGCATGTAAGTGAAACTACTACTCCCTGGGGAGAAGGAAGTGCTATAAAAATGCATCCTGCAGCGAGTTACAATTCCTTTTTTTAACTAATAGTGTTCAATACCATTGTCTTACGCATAAGCACTCCAGCCAACAAATAAAGTCTACCGACAGTAGGCATTTTACTGACATCCCCCAAATATTTGTGTAGTGCGTTTGCACCCTTCTAGTTCTCAGAATAACTATGTGATGTGGTTTATAGAACATGAATATGAATATGTCATAAACATGATGATATTACCTTTTTTGGGCCATTTCCACACCGGCCTTATTATATGTTTCAACAATATTAGTTTACTAAAACACCCCTCACATGGATGTGGATGACAATTATATGGTAAATAACAGAGGACAAGATTTATGCTAAAATATAACAATATTTTTTTTTTAGGCTTCTTAGATGAGGGGGCTGAGGTGCCTGGAGTGGCTCTCCTGGGTCTCCTGGGTTGTGTGGATTCAGAGGATTCTGCAGGAGTGCTGGCCACAGATGAGAGACTGGAGGCAGTGTCCTGCTGGTGTGTGAAATGCTCCACCAACACACCCAACAGTTGGTTTTGTTCCCGCCATCTGTTGTCAGTGCGCATCTGCATATCCGAAATAACTCTCATCATCTGAGACTGGTTTTGGACTATACCATTTAAAGATGCTGCCATGTCCCGTTGCAGCTCAATGGAACGCTGGAGTAAAGTCTGTTGGCTCCTGTAAAACCTGCGTTGGTCTCTCTGTATTTTCTCGCAGCTTGCTATGAGCCTCCTCTGGAGGGAAATGTATTCGTTGCCCATGGGAGAATACAGAGGATCTACAGGCTGTTGACCAGCAGGGATTATAGGCGCAGGTTCACCTCTAGCTGCTGTTGCATCTGGAACATCCTCAGCTTCTGCTGCATCTGGAACATCCTCAGCTGGTGCTGCATCTGGAACATCCTCAGCTGGTGCTGCATCTGGAACATCCTCAGCTGGTGCTGCCTGAGGAACTACTACAGCTGGTGCTGCCTGAGGAACTACTACAGCTGGTGCTGCCTGAGGAACTACTACAGCTGGTGCTGCCTGAGGAACTACTACAGCTGGTGCTGCATCAGGGACAAATACAGCTATATGCTCCTCTTCAGATGCTGGAGCTCTTCCAAGGGAAGCGGATGGTGGAGCTCTGCGGGTGGACTGGTAGTCCCATTGCTGACTGGTGTGCGACCACTCAGCCTGTCCAGTTTGCATGTCCTGTATGTAAAAGCCCTGACTGGCCTGATATTGGGGGGGGTTAAAGACATGTACCCTTTGGGGCTGACTTGGCTCCCCCTCAAAGCCAAAAGAACAATCCTCCTGCCATGGATCCTGCCAGGGCTCGTCTGCAAATGTTGGTGGCATGACGTCTGGATCCTCAACAGAGGCAATCCAACCCAGCTCATGCCTGGGAGCATACTGTCCTTGTTGATGGATTGTTTGGACTGGTGGTTGCGATGGAGGCATTCTCTGGACTGGTGGTTGCGGTGGAGGCATTCTCTGGACTGGTGGTTGCGGTGGAGGCATTCTCTGGACTGGCAGTTGCGGTGGAGGCATTCCCGTTTGCACCCTGGTGACAGGAGGTTCTGTGGAGGAGTCAAATGATGAGAGGTATTAGTACAATCATATATATATCCATGTGGGCATACAATGTACATTGATACATGCTAGGGCCTATACTCATTCTCATGTCAAACTCTATAACATGCATGTGCACATTGTGATTTGTGATATGAGGGATTTTAATATGCAAAGTATACATGTATGTGTTTCATACAATAGTTCTGTGTACATGTCAGTGATGGAGAAAATGTGTTCTTTAAGTGACACTATGGTCACACAATTTCCTTTAGCCTGATGTAGGCACATAACATGCTTTCTTGAGCTAAAAGTATTGTGATGGCTATAGTGTCCATTTACTGAAAACTCTACATGTGGCTTGTGGCCTGTGTTACTCTGAGACATGTTAGTATTTCACTATTCCACCTCATATCATGAATTTCAATGTGTTAAGTAGCATTAAATGGACATTAAACCCATTTTTATTCTTTCATGATTCAGCTAGAGCATGCAATTTTAAACAAATTTCTAATTTACTTCCATTACCTAATTTGCTTCATTCTCTTGCTATTCTTTGCTGAAAAGCATATCTAGATAGGCTCAGAAGCTGCTGATTGGTGTCTGCACATCAATGCCTCATGTGATTGGCTCACCCATGTGCATTGATATTTCATAAACAAAGAATATCAGAATAATGAAGCAAATGAAATAATAGAAGTAAATTGGGATGTTGTTTAAAACTGTATTCTCTATCTGAATAATGAAATAAAAAGATTTGGTTTAATGTCCCTTTAATGTGAAATATAATTGTAGATGTTTTTGTTAGTAGGCCAAATACCATGCTCCTCATTGTGTACATGAATGTGTGACATTAAAGGATGTTATATCTCAAATACATATAATACTGGTGTGTGGGATGTTACTCACCAGCATGCTGTGCTGATGTTGCAGCCCCTGAGTCACGAGCCCCTGGAAGTCCACGGACTGCTGTGAAGCTCAGGGACCTGCGTATTAACTCCTGCCATTCATTGTATTCAGCCTCCTGGGGAGGACCACCGCCTGTTCCCCTCTGGTACATGGCTTCTTGCCCATTTTCTCCTTCACCCGCCTCTTGCAGTCGTTCCATCTTTTCTTTAGCCCATCGACATTCCTCCTCTGCTGGGCCACGCTGTTTACTGCATCCTCGACTAACAGCCATGCATCCCTACGCCTTTGGGCAACTCCTTTGCCCTTCTCTTGGCCAAAGAGGGCAGTGTGGTTCTCCATGACGGCCTGGACTAGCGCTAGATTTTCAGCGAAAGAGAAGTTCGGGGACCTCATGCGCTCATCGTCCTGGGCCGCCTGGCTTCCTCCCTGGGATGTCCCTGGTGTGGGTTCCTCCCTATCCTCTCCCTCCTCCCCCCTTCTATCCCCATATGCACCCTCTATCCCTCTTCTATGTGTGCCTGGTCTCGGGGCAGCCCCACTCCCATCATCCCTTCTGGCTCTCCCTCTCCCCACTCCACTTACTCCCTGGCGGGGACCCTGCTGCTCCTCCTGTCCATAATCCTCTCCCTGCAACTCCCCTCCTCCCCTCCGCCCTAGCTCTCCCTGTCATCCTAAAACTACACACACTCCCACACTCACACTCACTCCCACTTCAATCACACACAATCACAACCAAACACTCAGCCTATCACACTGTAAAAGATAAATAAAATGTGTGAGGTGTTAAAAAAAAAAAGTGTTGTGTATTTTGTATATGTATGTATGCAAAATGTGTGCAATATGTAAAAAAAAGTGTAAGTAAATGTACAGGCTTTAACCAAAGACAAATGCAAAAATCCAACCTAACTAATAATGAATTGCGCCTCTCTCACTGCTCTTACTAATAATCACTATACTCACTGTAGTGTGCTGTAGCTCCAAGAACCAACCAAACACACTAAAGAAAATGGCGGCTGCGCATGGGTTTATGTATGGATTTTGAATCGCGTAATTACGTGGTGCATCTTTTAGAACTGGCAGTTATTTTTTACGATTCGTAGCTAATTTGCATCAAACTACTCTTTATTGAGACTTTACGTGAACAAAATACTGGCGTAAGTACTTGCGACGACTAAAATGTGTATTTGCGCACATTTTAGTTGATCGCTGGTTTTTCATACTTACGCCAGTTTAGCATCTGACGGCGCAGTATATTGGATAGCTCGAGTTGCGAGGTGAAATTACGGGCGGCGCGGGTTTCCTCGCTTGCGCCAAAAACTACGCCGTATATCGGATCGCGCCCCTGGCATGATGGGGGGTGGAATTGAGAAATCTAGATTCATCAGTGATAATTCAATAAAATGTGTATTTCTTACATTACGATTAGGTAAACACATAAATACCTTTATTTAATGGTTTTATTTGCAGGCTTGCAAGGAAGCAAAAACATAAGGAGCCAATGAGAACAGACAATATCATCCAAAATGGATTCAGTATATTGCTGACATCTATGTGTTTGATAATAAATTGTAAGACACTAACAAGCTAACTTTATACCATGTGTGTAATTATCACATCCCTAACCTTATATGGCAATTTAGTATTCAAATTTTATAGCTTCCAAACTATGAACAAGCAATCAATTACATAACTTACTTGCACAAGTAGTTTCACAGTTTACAAGTGTGACCTGTTGACTTGTAATATTTTACTAAAACTAGCAATTTACTGTTTTTTTGTTTTTTTTTTTAAATGTAAACTGAGCTTGAGTGGACCCCCCCAACACCAGACAAAATGTTATGTGGGATGTAAAAAAAATAAAAAATTTAAGGGTAGAAATATTTTAAGAAACTCATGAGAGATTGTGCAGTGTTTACTTAAAGGGACACTGTAGTCAGAAATGATATGCAAATAAAATCGTAGTATAGTTTTAAAACTCCTATTTTCTAATGTACTTCATTTATTAAATATGTACCCTTTGGCCAATAATTTACTTTGAAATATTAATTGTTTCCCAACCTACTTGTATGTCAGCCGTTACGGATTACCAATCCATGCTGACAACTGCAGTTGTAAGATGGCGTTTTTTCTGAACTAATGCGCATGCGCGAGTTACCGCAGCATCACAGGAAACGTCACCATCTGCAGTAGAATAAGGCAAGTAGAATCTATCAGCAGCAGTCGAGTGAGCTGCGCACATCACGTAAATACATAGCTTACGATCGCTTCCAGAATCGCCCTAGAGTAAACGAGCAAACTATACTTAAAATGAAAACTAGCAGGTACGCTCAGCACTTTTACGGCCCAGCGTACCTGGTTTTCAATCCGCCGCCCTGGAGGCAGCGGATCCCATAGGAATCAATGGGAGTCTGACCATAGCGAAAGTTTAGGTTCGCTGCTGCCAGACATCCCATTGATTCCTATGGGAAATGTCTACACCTAACACCCTAACATGTACCCCGAGTCTAAACACCCCTAATCTGCCCCCCCTACACCGCCGCAACTAAATAAATGTATTACCCCCCTAAACCGCCGCTCCCGGAGCCCCACCGCCACTATAATAAATATGTTAACCCCTAAACCGCCGCTCCCAGTCCCCGCCGCAAATATAATATATGTATTAACCCCTAAACCGCCGCTCCCAGACCCCGCCGCCACCTACATTATACCTAGTAACCCCTATCCTGCCCCCCCTATACCGCCGCTCCCGGAGCCCACCGCAAGCTACATTATACATATTAACCCCTAATCTGTCCCCCCCTACACCGTCGCCACCTATAATAAATTTATTAAATCCCTTTCCTGCCCCCCCCTACACCGCCGCCACTGTAATAAAATGATTAACCCCTAAACCTAAGTCTAACACTAACCCTAACACCCCCCTAACTTAAATATTAATTAAATACATCTAAATAAATGTAACTCTTATTAACTAAATGAATCCTATTTAAAACTAAATACTTACCTTTAAAATAAACCCTAATATAGCTACAATATAAATAATAATTATATTGTAGCTATCTTAGGATTTATTTTTATTTTACAGGCAACTTTCAATTTATTTTAACTAGGTACAATAGCTATTAAATAGTTATTAACTATTTAATAGCTACCTAGCTAAAATAAAGAGAAATTTACCTGTAAAATAAATCCTAACCTAAGTTACAATTACACCTAACACTACACTATACTTTAATAAATGAATCCTATTTAAAACTAAATACTTACCCGTAAAATAAACCCTATGATAGCTACAATGTAATTAATAATTACATTGCAGCTATCTTAGGATTTATATTTATTTTACATGTAACTTTGTATTTATTTTAGCTAGTTAGAATAGTTATTAAATAGTTATTAACTATGTAATAACTACCTAGCTAAAAGAAATACAAAATTACCTGTAAAATAAATCCTAACCTAAGTTACAATTAAACCTAACACTACACTATCATTAAATTAATTAAATTAATTACCTACAAATAACTACAATTAAATTCAATTAAATAAACTAACTAAAGTACAAAAAATAAAAAAAAGCTAAGTTACAAAAAATAAAAAAATAAGTTACAAACATTTAACAAATATTACAACAATTTTAATCTACTTACACCTAATCTAAGCCCCCTAATAAAATAAAAAAGCCCCCCAAAATAAAAAAATGCCCTACCCTATTCTACATTAAAAAAGTTCAAAGCTCTTTTACCTTACCAGCCCTTAAAAGGGCCTTTTGCGGGGCATGCCCCAAGAAAACTGCTCTTTTGCCTGTAAAAGAAAAATACAACCCCCCCAACATTAAAACCCACCACCCACATACCCCTAATCTAACCCAAACCCCCCTTAAATAAACCTAACACTACCCCCCTGAAGATCATCCTACCTTGAGTTGTCTTCACTCAGCCGAGCCACCGATGGAACTGAAGAGGAGATCCGGAGCGGCAGAAGTCATCATCCAAGGGGCGCTGAAGAAATCTTCCATCCGATGAAGTCATCATCCAGGCGGCGCTGAAGAAATCTTCCATCCGATAGAAGTCTTCATCCAGGCGGCGTCTTCAATCTTCATCCATCCTGAGCGGATCGGAGCGATCTTCAGAGGAGCCTACGCGGATCCATCCTCTTCTTCCCGACGACTAACGACGAATGACGGTACCTTTAAGTGACGTCATCCAAGATGGCGTCACTCGAATTCCGATTGGCTGATAGGATTCTATCAGCCAATCGGAATTAAGGTAGAAAAATCTGATTGGCTGACTGAATCAGCCAATCAGATTCAAGTTCAATCCGATTGGCTGAACCAGGGTTATGCTGGTAATGATATGCATAGGAGCGAAATGTTATTGGTCAATCATTTCATATACACACTATGCCGAAAACGATGGGCTGGGAAAGGTGACGTCATGGCTGGGTAATATTTAGTTAAAATATAAGGTTTGTAAGCTTCGTTTTATACAAAATATAGGTTAGTAGCTTTTAATAGATGATAATTATACAAAATATGGGACTATTGAGTAGCGAAAAAAGTAAAAAACAGTAATCCTTTAAAGAATACTGTTGGGGAGGGGTCTCAGTACAGATTACAATATATAACTAGCTCAAGTTGTACAAAGTGATTTGAGAACCATTACAAAAAATGTTTTTCTTTGTGACTGAAATTTCTTTTAATTTGAAAACAATTTATTGCCTCACATTAATTCATGCAAAATACTCTTCAAGCATATCAGAATATACCTATACATTTAATTTCACTGAGGCAGGCTTCAGATTTAGGTTTTAAAGGAACATAAACGTAAAAAAAAAATATTTCATGATTCAGACAGATAATACTATTTTAAACAACTTTCCAATTTACTTCAGTTAGCTAATTTGCTACATTCTCTTGGAATCCTTTGTTGAAAGCATACATAGGTTGGCTTAGGTAGATAGCTGCTGATTGGTGACTGCACATATATATATATCTTATCTAAGAAAATAAAGCAAAATTGATAAAATAATTAAATTTAAACAGAAAGTTTAATGCATGTAATAGTGCAATATTAAAAAGCTCAAACATCAGATTCTCTTTTTTACACTTTTATGTCCCTTAAATACTCTTTCCTCATGTGCTTGCTAAATAGCTGTGCAGTTTAATAAATAAATTTTATCATTTGTTGAGTCAGTTAAAGATCTCAAATACGGAAAAAACAAAACAGTGAAGCAGTGAAACTCAATTCTCAGTCAAATAACATAAATAATGGTACTAAGAGATTCATTAGAACTCTTCCATAAATGGCTGTGTGCTGCACTCTAGTGGTGATACTAATTAATGCACATTGTAAGCTTGTAGAGGTAAGATTTAAAAAACTAATTGCCAGATTAAGAGTGGAGCAATAGAAGTAAGCTTTCTGCACACGTTGGGTATTACAAGTTGAAAGTAAAAAGTTTTTGCATGCGCACTAACCAGATGCGCATAAAAAGACGAACTTCGAATATCGCACACGCCTTAACGTATTCTCCTATAGAAGTCAATGGAGCAAAAAAAGTGGATAAAACATCCTACTCGCACTCAAACCCAATCGCATATCCTCAGGTGCGCTAACACGACATGAAAATATGAATATTTCACATTCCAATGTTCTTCACATAGTAGAATATGTTCTAGTTATTTATAAATACATATTTCTACATATATTTGATGGTATTTTGGTGCAATATATATATATATATATATATATATATATATAATATATATAGATGATTATATATATATATATATATATATATATATAGGTATAGTTATATATATATATATATTATTTTTTTTTTCATGTAATTGGCAAGAGTTTATGAGCTAGTGACGTATGGGATATACAATCCTACCAGGAGGGGCAAAGTTTCCCAAACCTCAAAATGCCTATAAATACACCCCTCACCACACGCACAATTCAGTTTTTACAAACTTTGCCTCCTATGGAGGTGGAGAAGTAAGTTTGTGCTAAGATTTCTACGTTGACATGCGCTTCTCAGCATTTTGAAGCCCGATTCCTCTCAGAGTACAGTGAATGTCAGAGGGACGTGAAGAGAGTATCACCTATTGATTGCAATGGTTTTCCTCACGGGAGATCTATTTCATAGGTTCTCTGTTATCGGTCGAAGAGATTCATCTCCTACCTCCCTTTTCAGATCGAAGATATACTCTCATATACCATTACCTCTACTGATAACTGTTTCAGTACTGGTTTGGCTATCTGCTATATGTGGATGGGTGCCTTTCGGTAAGTATGTTTTTTTATTACTTAAGACACCCCAGCTATGGTTTGGCACTTTATGCATTTATATAAAGTTCTAAATATATGTATTGTATTTATATTTGCCATGAGCCAGGTTCATGTATTTCCTTGTGCAGACTGTCAGTTTCATATTTGGGGAAAATAAACATATTAAGAAATATTTTTTCTTACATGGGGTTTAGTCTTTTTCAGATTTAACTACATTTTTCTTGCAAATTGCGGGCAGTACTAGGCCCGCGGGTGCGCCAAATGCTAGACTTTATTGCGTCATTCTTGGAGCGAGAATTTTTTGTTGTGAAAGTACGTCCATTGACGCAAGTTCGTCATTTCTGGCGTCGTAGTTGACGCCGAGTCCTTACACAGGGTTGCGTCGTTAGTGATGCAAGTGTGTCATTTCCGGATGTTGTTGGCACCAAAAAAATGTCAGTTACGTTGTGCGTCATACTTGGCGCAAAAATTTTCATTAATTTATTACCCCATTGCTTTTTGCCTCTTGCCTTTTTCTATGTCAGAGGGCTATGCTATTTGCATTTTTTTCCCATTCCTGAAACTGTCATATAAGGAAATTGATCATTTTGCTTTATATGTTGTTTTTTCTTTTACATTTTGCAAGATGTCACAATCTGATCCTGTCTCACAAGTATCTGTTGGAACTTTGCTGCCTGACATCGGTTCTACCAAAGCTAAGTGCATTTGTTGTAAGATTGTGGAAATTATATCTCCGAATGTCATTTGTAATCGTTGTCATGATAAACTTTTACATGCAGTCAATGTATCCATCAGTAATAGTACATTGCCGGTTGCAGTTCCTTCAACTTCTAATGTACATGATATACCTATGAATTTTAAAGAATTTGTTACTGATTCTATTCAGAAGGCTTTGTCTGCATTTCCGCCTTCTAATAAACGTAAAAGGTCTTTTAAAACTTCTCATAAAGTTGATGAAATTTCAAATGACCGACAACATGATGATTTATCCTCCTCTGACGAGGATCTATCTGATTCAGAAGATTCTTCCTCAGATATTGACACTGACAAATCTACTTATTTATTTAAAATGGAGTATATTCGTTCTTTGTTAAAAGAAGCGTTAATTCCTTTACCAGCAATTTCTATAGAGTTTTGGGAAAAGATCCCCAAAGTTGATGGGGCTATTTCTACTCTTGCTAAACGTACAACTATTCCTATGGAAGATAATACTTCTTTTAAAGATCCTTTATATAGGAAACTTGAATCTTATCTAAGGAAAGCCTATTTATATTCAGGTCATCTTCTCAGGCCTGCAATTTCTTTGGCTGATGTTGCGGCTGCATCAACTTTTTGGTTGGAAAATTTAGTGCAACAAGAATTGGATTCTGACTTATCTAGCATTGCTCGCTTACTGCAACATGCTAATCATTTTATAAAGAAACAGAGAAGGCGCCACATAGCATAATTCCGTTTGGTATACCAAATTCAAAGTTGTAGCTCAAATGCACTCACGTGTTAGAAAGCACCAAGATGTGGTGCTGACTGGGCAAACCGGAACCTCAGAGTTGTCCGGTAAACTCTCCTCTCAGGCTAAAGCTCTCAGCAGCCAGGATAGTAGTCACCAGCAACGTTAAGGTGTATGGATGTCAGGAAAGGCACTAAAACTCCTCCAGCACTTGGAGAGTTAGTCCAAACAGGGATATCCAAATAAAAAGCAATGTAGCAAGTTTGTATCAATAAAAGTGTTTATTTAAACACATTAAAAACACAGCAACGCGTTTCTCAGTATCATGTACTGTTTCCTCATTTATACAGGTTCTTTTTTCTGTAACCTTCTATATTTTATATGCTTGTATGCCCATACAAATGTGATATTACTTTCTGATAGTAATATATTAAGAACTGTGTTTATCATCATCCTTGTATATCTAGTTACTTAGCATATTTAGATAGCGCCCCTATTTTATATATATTGTATCGCACATACCTTTTAATTGGGTGTGTGTATATATATATATATATATATATATATATATATAATGCTAATCATTTTATTTGTGATGCCATTTTTTATATCAAAATTGATGTTAGATCCATGTCTTTAGCTATTTTAGCTAGAAGAGCTTTGTGGCTTAAATCTTGGAATGCTGATATGACATCTAAGTCTAGATTAAAATCTCTTTCTTTCCAAGCTAATGATTTATTTGGTTCTCAGTTGGATTCTATTATTTCAACTGTCACTGGGGGAAAGGGAGTTTTTCTGCCTCAGGATAAAAAACCTAAGGGTAAATCTAAGGCTTCTAACCGTTTTCGTTCCTTTCGTCGAAATAAGGAACAAAAATCTAATCCTTACCCCAAGGAATCTGTTTCCAATTGGAAGCCTTCCTCAAATTGGAATAAATCCAAGCCTTTTAAAAAACCAAAGTCAGCCCCTAAGTCCGCATGAAGGTGTGGCCCTCATTCCAGCTCAGCTGGTAGGGGGCAGGTTAGGGTTTTTCAAGGATATTTGGATAAATTTTGTCCAAAATCAATGGATTCAGAGCATTGTCTCTCAAGGGTATCAAATAGGATTCAGAGTAAGACCTCCTGTGAGAAGAATTTTTCTCTCACGCATCCCAGCAAATCCAGTAAAAGCTCAGGCTTTCCTGAAGTGTGTTTCAGACCTGGAGTCTTCAGGGGTAATCATGCCAGTTCCTTTTCAGGAACAAGGTCTGGGGTTTTATTCAAATCTATTCATTGTCCCAAAGAAGGAAAATTCATTCAGACCAGTTCTGGATCTGAAAATTTTGAATCGTTATATAAGAGTACCAACTTTCAAGATGGTGACTATAAGGACTATTCTGCCTTTTGTTCAGCAAGGACATTATTTGTCTACAATAGACTTGCAGGATGCATACCTTCATATTCCGATTCACCCAGAACATTATCAGTTCCTGAGATTCACTTTTCTAGACAAGCATTACCAATTTGTTGCTCTTCCATTTGGCCTAGCAACAGCCCCAAGAATCTTATCAAAGGTTCTAGGTGCCCTACTCTCTGTAATCAGAGAGCAGGGTATTGCGGTGTTTCCTTATTTGGACAATAATTTACTTTGAAATATTAATTGTTTCCCAACCTACTTGTATGTCAGCCGTTACGGATTACCAATCCATGCTGACAACTGCAGTTGTAAGATGGCGTTTTTTCTGAACTAATGCGCATGCGCGAGTTACCGCAGCATCACAGGAAACGTCACCATCTGCAGTAGAATAAGGCAAGTAGAATCTATCAGCAGCAGTCGAGTGAGCTGCGCACATCACGTAAATACATAGCTTACGATCGCTTCCAGAATCGCCCTAGAGTAAACGAGCAAACTATACTTAAAATGAAAACTAGCAGGTACGCTCAGCACTTTTACGGCCCAGCGTACCTGGTTTTCAATCCGCCGCCCTGGAGGCAGCGGATCCCATAGGAATCAATGGGAGTCTGACCATAGCGAAAGTTTAGGTTCGCTGCTGCCAGACATCCCATTGATTCCTATGGGAAATGTCTACACCTAACACCCTAACATGTACCCCGAGTCTAAACACCCCTAATCTGCCCCCCCTACACCGCCGCAACTAAATAAATGTATTACCCCCTAAACCGCCGCTCCCGGAGCCCACCGCCACTATAATAAATATGTTAACCCCTAAACCGCCGCTCCCAGTCCCCGCCGCAAATATAATATATGTATTAACCCCTAAACCGCCGCTCCCAGACCCCGCCGCCACCTACATTATACCTAGTAACCCCTATCCTGCCCCCCCTATACCGCCGCTCCCGGAGCCCACCGCAAGCTACATTATACATATTAACCCCTAATCTGTCCCCCCCTACACCGTCGCCACCTATAATAAATTTATTAAATCCCTTTCCTGCCCCCCCCTACACCGCCGCCACTGTAATAAAATGATTAACCCCTAAACCTAAGTCTAACACTAACCCTAACACCCCCCTAACTTAAATATTAATTAAATACATCTAAATAAATGTAACTCTTATTAACTAAATGAATCCTATTTAAAACTAAATACTTACCTTTAAAATAAACCCTAATATAGCTACAATATAAATAATAATTATATTGTAGCTATCTTAGGATTTATTTTTATTTTACAGGCAACTTTCAATTTATTTTAACTAGGTACAATAGCTATTAAATAGTTATTAACTATTTAATAGCTACCTAGCTAAAATAAAGAGAAATTTACCTGTAAAATAAATCCTAACCTAAGTTACAATTACACCTAACACTACACTATACTTTAATAAATGAATCCTATTTAAAACTAAATACTTACCCGTAAAATAAACCCTAAGATAGCTGCAATGTAATTATTAATTACATTGTAGCTATCTTAGGATTTATATTTATTTTACATGTAACTTTGTATTTATTTTAGCTAGTTAGAATAGTTATTAAATAGTTATTAACTATGTAATAACTACCTAGCTAAAAGAAATACAAAATTACCTGTAAAATAAATCCTAACCTAAGTTACAATTAAACCTAACACTACACTATCATTAAATTAATTAAATTAATTACCTACAAATAACTACAATTAAATTCAATTAAATAAACTAACTAAAGTACAAAAAATAAAAAAAAGCTAAGTTACAAAAAATAAAAAAATAAGTTACAAACATTTAACAAATATTACAACAATTTTAATCTACTTACACCTAATCTAAGCCCCCTAATAAAATAAAAAAGCCCCCCAAAATAAAAAAATGCCCGACCCTATTCTACATTAAAAAAGTTCAAAGCTCTTTTACCTTACCAGCCCTTAAAAGGGCCTTTTGCGGGGCATGCCCCAAGAAAACTGCTCTTTTGCCTGTAAAAGAAAAATACAACCCCCCCCAACATTAAAACCCACCACCCACATACCCCTAATCTAACCCAAACCCCCCTTAAATAAACCTAACACTACCCCCCTGAAGATCATCCTACCTTGAGTTGTCTTCACTCAGCCGAGCCACCGATGGAACTGAAGAGGAGATCCGGAGCGGCAGAAGTCATCATCCAAGGGGCGCTGAAGAAATCTTCCATCCGATGAAGTCATCATCCAGGCGGCGCTGAAGAAATCTTCCATCCGATAGAAGTCTTCATCCAGGCGGCGTCTTCAATCTTCATCCATCCTGAGCGGATCGGAGCGATCTTCAGAGGAGCCTACGCGGATCCATCCTCTTCTTCCCGACGACTAACGACGAATGACGGTACCTTTAAGTGACGTCATCCAAGATGGCGTCACTCGAATTCCGATTGGCTGATAGGATTCTATCAGCCAATCGGAATTAAGGTAGAAAAATCTGATTGGCTGACTGAATCAGCCAATCAGATTCAAGTTCAATCCGATTGGCTGAACCAGGGTTATGCTGGTAATGATATGCATAGGAGCGAAATGTTATTGGTCAATCATTTCATATACACACTATGCCGAAAACGATGGGCTGGGAAAGGTGACGTCATGGCTGGGTAATATTTAGTTAAAATATAAGGTTTGTAAGCTTCGTTTTATACAAAAACATAATTTATGTAAGAACTTACCTGATAAATTAATTTCTTTCATATTAACAAGAGTCCATGAGCTAGTGACGTATGGGATATACATTCCTACCAGGAGGGGCAAAGTTTCCCAAACCTTAAAATGCCTATAAATACACCCCTCACCACACCCACAAATCAGTTTAACGAATAGCCAAGAAGTGGGGTGATAAGAAAAAAAGTGCGAAGCATATAAAATAAGGAATTGGAATAATTGTGCTTTATACAAAAAAATCATAACCACCACAAAAAAGGGTGGGCCTCATGGACTCTTGTTAATATGAAAGAAATGAATTTATCAGGTAAGTTCTTACATAAATTATGTTTTCTTTCATGTAATTAACAAGAGTCCATGAGCTAGTGACGTATGGGATAATGACTACCCAAGATGTGGATCTTTCCACACAAGAGTCACTAGAGAGGGAGGGATAAAATAAAGACAGCCAATTCCTGCTGAAAATAATCCACACCCAAAATAAAGTTTAACGAAAAACATAAGCAGAAGATTCAAACTGAAACCGCTGCCTGAAGAACTTTTCTACCAAAAACTGCTTCAGAAGAAGAAAATACATCAAAATGGTAGAATTTAGTAAAAGTATGCAAAGAGGACCAAGTTGCTGCTTTGCAGATCTGGTCAAGCGAAGCTTCATTCCTAAACGCCCAGGAAGTAGATACTGACCTAGTAGAATGAGCTGTAATTCTCTGAGGCGGAATTTTACCCGACTCAACATAGGCAAGATGAATTAAAGATTTCAACCAAGATGCCAAAGAAATGGCAGAAGCTTTCTGGCCTTTCCTAGAACCGGAAAAGATAACAAATAGACTAGAAGTCTTACGGAAAGATTTCGTAGCTTCAACATAATATTTCAAAGCTCTAACAACATCCAAAGAATGCAACGATTTCTCCTTAGAATTCTTAGGATTAGGACATAATGAAGGAACCACAATTTCTCTACTAATGTTGTTGGAATTCACAACTTTAGGTAAAAATTCAAAAGAAGTTCGCAACACCGCCTTATCCTGATGAAAAATCAGAAAAGGAGACTCACAAGAAAGAGCAGATAATTCAGAAACTCTTCTAGCAGAAGAGATGGCCAAAAGGAACAAAACTTTCCAAGAAAGTAATTTAATGTCCAATGAATGCATAGGTTCAAACGGAGGAGCTTGAAGAGCTCCCAGAACCAAATTCAAACTCCAAGGAGGAGAAATTGACTTAATGACAGGTTTTATACGAACCAAAGCTTGTACAAAACAATGAATATCAGGAAGAATAGCAATCTTTCTGTGAAAAAGAACAGAAAGAGCGGAGATTTGTCCTTTCAAAGAACTTGCGGACAAACCCTTATCTAAACCATCCTGAAGAAACTGTAAAATTCTCGGTATTCTAAAAGAATGCCAAGAAAAATGATGAGAAAGACACCAAGAAATATAAGTCTTCCAGACTCTATAATATATCTCTCGAGATACAGATTTACGAGCCTGTAACATAGTATTAATCACGGAGTCAGAGAAACCTCTTTGACCAAGAATCAAGCGTTCAATCTCCATACCTTTAAATTTAAGGATTTCAGATCCGGATGGAAAAAAGGACCTTGCGACAGAAGGTCTGGTCTTAACGGAAGAGTCCATGGTTGGCAAGATGCCATCCGGACAAGATCCGCATACCAAAACCTGTGAGGCCATGCCGGAGCTATTAGTAGAACAAACGAGCATTCCCTCAGAATCTTGGAGATTACTCTTGGAAGAAGAACTAGAGGCGGAAAGATATAGGCAGGATGATACTTCCAAGGAAGTGATAATGCATCCACTGCCTCCTCCTGAGGATCCCGGGATCTGGACAGATACCTGGGAAGTTTCTTGTTTAGATGAGAGGCCATCAGATCTATCTCTGGGAGCCCCCACATTTGAACAATCTGAAGAAATACCTCTGGGTGAAGAGACCATTCGCCCGGATGCAACGTTTGGCGACTGAGATAATCCGCTTCCCAATTGTCTACACCTGGGATATGAACCGCAGAGATTAGACAGGAGCTGAATTCCGCCCAAACCAAAATTCGAGATACTTCTTTCATAGCCAGAGGACTGTGAGTCCCTCCTTGATGATTGATGTATGCCACAGTTGTGACATTGTCTGTCTGAAAACAAATGAACGATTCTCTCTTCAGAAGAGGCCAAAACTGAAGAGCTCTGAAAATTGCACGGAGTTCCAAAATATTGATCGGTAATCTCACCTCCTGAGATTCCCAAACTCCTTGTGCCGTCAGAGATCCCCACACAGCTCCCCAACCTGTGAGACTTGCATCTGTTGAAATTACAGTCCAGGTCGGAAGAACAAAAGAAGCCCCCTGAATTAAACAATGGTGATCTGTCCACCACGTTAGAGAGAGTCGAACAATCGGTTTTAAAGATATTAACTGATGTATCTTCGTGTAATCCCTGCACCATTGGTTCAGCATACAGAGCTGAAGAGGTCGCATGTGAAAACGAGCAAAGGGGATCGCGTCCGATGCAGCAGTCATAAGACCTAGAATTTCCATGCATAAGGCTACCGAAGGGAATGATTGAGACTGAAGGTTTCGACAAGCTGTAATCAATTTTAGACGTCTCTTGTCTGTTAAAGACAGAGTCATGGACACTGAATCTATCTGGAAACCCAGAAAGGTTACCCTTGTTTGAGGAATCAAAGAACTTTTTGGTAAATTGATCCTCCAACCATGATCTTGAAGAAACAACACAAGTCGATTCGTATGAGACTCTGCTAAATGTAAAGACTGAGCAAGTACCAAGATATCGTCCAAATAAGGAAATACCACAATACCCTGTTCTCTGATTACAGACAGAAGGGCACCGAGAATCTTTGTGAAAATTCTTGGAGCTGTAGCAAGGCCAAACGGTAGAGCCACAAATTGGTAATGCTTGTCTAGAAAAGAGAATCTCAGGAACTGAAAATGATCTGGATGAATCGGAATATGCAGATATGCATCCTGTAAATCTATTGTGGACATATAATTCCCTTGCTGAACAAAAGGCAATATAGTCCTTACAGTTACCATCTTGAACGTTGGTATCCTTACATAATGATTCAATAATTTTAGATCCAGAACTGGTCTGAAGGAATTCTCCTTCTTTGGTACAATGAAGAGATTTGAATAAAACCCCATCCCCTGTTCCGGAACTGGAACTGGCATAATTACTCCAGCCAACTCTAGATCTGAAACACAATTCAGAAATGCTTGAGCTTTCACTGGATTTACTGGGACACGGGAAAGAAAAAATCTCTTTGCAGGAGGTCTCATCTTGAAACCAATTCTGTACCCTTCTGAAACAATGTTCTGAATCCAAAGATTGTGAACAGAATTGATCCAAATTTCTTTGAAAAAACGTAACCTGCCCCCTACCAGCTGAACTGGAATGAGGGCCGTACCTTCATGTGAACTTAGAAGCAGGCTTTGCCTTTCTAGCAGGCTTGGATTTATTCCAGACTGGAGATGGTTTCCAAACTGAAACTGCTCCTGAGGACGAAGGATCAGGCTTTTGTTCTTTGTTGAAACGAAAGGAACGAAAACGATTGTTAGCCCTGTTTTTACCTTTAGATTTTTTATCCTGTGGTAAAAAAGTTCCTTTCCCACCAGTAACAGTTGAAATAATAGAATCCAACTGAGAACCAAATAATTTGTTTCCCTGGAAAGAAATGGAAAGTAGAGTTGATTTAGAAGCCATATCAGCATTCCAAGTCTTAAGCCATAAAGCTCTTCTGGCTAAGATAGCCAGAGACATAAACCTAACATCAACTCTAATAATATCAAAAATGGCATCACAGATAAAATTATTAGCATGCTGGAGAAGAATAATAATATCATGAGAATCACGATTTGTTACTTGTTGCGCTAGAGTTTCCAACCAAAAAGTTGAAGCTGCAGCAACATCAGCCAATGATATAGCAGGTCTAAGAAGATTACCTGAACACAGATAAGCTTTTCTTAGAAAAGATTCAATTTTTCTATCTAAAGGATCCTTAAACGAGGTACCATCTGACGTAGGAATGGTAGTACGTTTAGCAAGGGTAGAAATAGCCCCATCAACTTTAGGGATTTTGTCCCAAAATTCTAACCTGTCAGGCGGAACAGGATATAATTGCTTAAAACGTTTAGAAGGAGTAAATGAATTACCCAATTTATCCCATTCTTTGGAAATTACTGCAGAAATAGCATTAGGAACAGGAAAAACTTCTGGAATAACCGCAGGAGCTTTAAAAACCTTATCCAAACGTATAGAATTAGTATCAAGAGGACTAGAATCCTCTATTTCTAAAGCAATTAGTACTTCTTTAAGTAAAGAGCGAATAAATTCCATCTTAAATAAATATGAAGATTTATCAGCATCAATCTCTGAGATAGAATCCTCTGAACCAGAAGAGTCCAAAGAATCAGAATGATGGTGTTCATTTAAAAATTCATCTGTAGAGAGAGAAGATTTAAAAGACTTTTTACGTTTACTAGAAGGAGAAATAACAGACAAAGCCTTCTTTATGGATTCAGAAACAAAATCTCTTATGTTATCAGGAACATTCTGCACCTTAGATGTTGAGGGAACTGCAACAGGCAATGGTACATTACTAAAGGAAATATTATCTGCTTTAACAAGTTTGTCATGACAATTATTACAAACAACAGCTGGAGGAATAGCTACCAAAAGTTTACAGCAGATACACTTAGCTTTGGTAGATCCAGCAGGCAGTGATTTTCCTGTAGTATCTTCTGGCTCAGATGCAACGTGAGACATCTTGCAATATGTAAGAGAAAAAACAACATATAAAGCAAAATAGATCAAATTCCTTATAAGACAGTTTCAGGAATGGGAAAGAATGCCAAATATCAAGCTTCTAGCAACCAGAAGCAAATGAAAAATGAGACTGAAATAATGTGGAGACAAAAGCGACGCCCATATTTTTTAGCGCCAAATAAGACGCCCACATTATTTGGCGCCTAAATGCTTTTGGCGCCAAAAATGACGCCACATCCGGAACGCCGACATTTTTGGCGCAAAATAACGTCAAAAAATGACGCAACTTCCGGCGACACGTATGACGCCGGAAACGGAAAATAATTTTTGCGCCAAAAAAGTCCGCGCCAAGAATGACGCAATAAAATGAAGCATTTTCAGCCCCCGCGAGCCTAACAGCCCACAGGGAAAAAAGTCAAATTTTTGAGGTAAGAAAAATATGATAATTCAATGCATAATCCCAAATATGAAACTGACTGTCTGAAAATAAGGAAAGTTGAACATTCTGAGTCAAGGCAAATAAATGTTTGAATACATATATTTAGAACTTTATAAATAAAGTGCCCAACCATAGCTTAGAGTGTCACAGAAAATAAGACTTACTTACCCCAGGACACTCATCTACATGTTTGTAGAAAGCCAAACCAGTACTGAAACGAGAATCAGTAGAGGTAATGGTAAATATAAGAGTATATCGTCGATCTGAAAAGGGAGGTAAGAGATGAATCTCTACGACCGATAACAGAGAACCTTATGAAATAGACCCCGTAGAAGGAGATCACTGCATTCAATAGGCAATACTCTCTTCACATCCCTCTGACATTCACTGCACGCTGAGAGGAAAACCGGGCTCCAACTTGCTGCGGAGCGCATATCAACGTAGAATCTAGCACAAACTTACTTCACCACCTCCCTTGGAGGCAAAGTTTGTAAAAACTGATTTGTGGGTGTGGTGAGGGGTGTATTTATAGGCATTTTAAGGTTTGGGAAACTTTGCCCCTCCTGGTAGGAATGTATATCCCATACGTCACTAGCTCATGGACTCTTGTTAATTACATGAAAGAAATATAGGTTAGTAGCTTTTAATAGATGATAATTATACAAAATATGGGACTATTGAGTAGCGAAAAAAGTAAAAAACAGTAATCCTTTAAAGAATACTGTTGGGGAGGGGTCTCAGTACAGATTACAATATATAACTAGCTCAAGTTGTACAAAGTGATTTGAGAACCATTACAAAAAATGTTTTTCTTTGTGACTGAAATTTCTTTTAATTTGAAAACAATTTATTGCCTCACATTAATTCATGCAAAATACTCTTCAAGCATATCAGAATATACCTATACATTTAATTTCACTGAGGCAGGCTTCAGATTTAGGTTTTAAAGGAACATAAACGTAAAAAAAAAATATTTCATGATTCAGACAGATAATACTATTTTAAACAACTTTCCAATTTACTTCAGTTAGCTAATTTGCTACATTCTCTTGGAATCCTTTGTTGAAAGCATACATAGGTTGGCTTAGGTAGATAGCTGCTGATTGGTGACTGCACATATATATATATCTTATCTAAGAAAATAAAGCAAAATTGATAAAATAATTAAATTTAAACAGAAAGTTTAATGCATGTAATAGTGCAATATTAAAAAGCTCAAACATCAGATTCTCTTTTTTACACTTTTATGTCCCTTAAATACTCTTTCCTCATGTGCTTGCTAAATAGCTGTGCAGTTTAATAAATAAATTTTATCATTTGTTGAGTCAGTTAAAGATCTCAAATACGGAAAAAACAAAACAGTGAAGCAGTGAAACTCAATTCTCAGTCAAATAACATAAATAATGGTACTAAGAGATTCATTAGAACTCTTCCATAAATGGCTGTGTGCTGCACTCTAGTGGTGATACTAATTAATGCTCATTGTAAGCTTGTAGAGGTAAGATTTAAAAAACTAATTGCCAGATTAAGAGTGGAGCACTAGAAGTAAGCTTTCTGCACACGTTGGGTATTACAAGTTGAAAGTAAAAAGTTTTTGCATGCGCACTAACCAGATGCGCATAAAAAGACGAACTTCGAATATCGCACACGCCTTAACGTATTCTCCTATAGAAGTCAATGGAGCAAAAAAAGTGGATAAAACATCCTACTCGCACTCAAACCCAATCGCATATCCTCAGGTGCGCTAACACGACATGAAAATATGAATATTTCACATTCCAATGTTCTTCACATAGTAGAATATGTTCTAGTTATTTATAAATACATATTTCTACATATATTTGATGGTATTTTGGTGCAATATATATATATATATATATATATATAATATATATAGATGATTATATATATATATATATATATATATATATATATATATATATATATATATATATATATATATAGGTATAGTTTTATATATATATATATATATACATTATTTTTTTTTCATGTAATTGGCAAGAGTCCATGAGCTAGTGACGTATGGGATATACAATCCTACCAGGAGGGGCAAAGTTTCCCAAACCTCAAAATGCCTATAAATACACCCCTCACCACACGCACAATTCAGTTTTTACAAACTTTGCCTCCTATGGAGGTGGAGAAGTAAGTTTGTGCTAAGATTTCTACGTTGACATGCGCTTCTCAGCATTTTGAAGCCCGATTCCTCTCAGAGTACAGTGAATGTCAGAGGGAAGTGAAGAGAGTATCACCTATTGATTGCAATGGTTTTCCTCACGGGAGATCTATTTCATAGGTTCTCTGTTATCGGTCGAAGAGATTCATCTCCTACCTCCCTTTTCAGATCGAAGATATACTCTCATATACCATTACCTCTACTGATAACTGTTTCAGTACTGGTTTGGCTATCTGCTATATGTGGATGGGTGCCTTTCGGTAAGTATGTTTTTTTATTACTTAAGACACCCCAGCTATGGTTTGGCACTTTATGCATTTATATAAAGTTCTAAATATATGTATTGTATTTATATTTGCCATGAGCCAGGTTCATGTATTTCCTTGTTCAGACTGTCAGTTTCATATTTGGGGAAAATAAACATATTAAGAAATATTTTTTCTTACATGGGGTTTAGTCTTTTTCAGATTTAACTACATTTTTCTTGCAAATTGCGGGCAGTACTAGGCCCGCGGGTGCGCCAAATGCTAGACTTTATTGCGTCATTCTTGGAGCGAGAATTTTTTGTTGTGAAAGTACGTCCATTGACGCAAGTTCGTCATTTCTGGCGTCGTAGTTGACGCCGAGTCCTTACACAGGGTTGCGTCGTTAGTGATGCAAGTGTGTCATTTCCGGATGTTGTTGGCACCAAAAAAATGTCAGTTACGTTGTGCGTCATACTTGGCGCAAAAATTTTCATTAATTTATTACCCCATTGCTTTTTGCCTCTTGCCTTTTTCTATGTCAGAGGGCTATGCTATTTGCATTTTTTTCCCATTCCTGAAACTGTCATATAAGGAAATTGATCATTTTGCTTTATATGTTGTTTTTTCTTTTACATTTTGCAAGATGTCACAATCTGATCCTGTCTCACAAGTATCTGTTGGAACTTTGCTGCCTGACATCGGTTCTACCAAAGCTAAGTGCATTTGTTGTAAGATTGTGGAAATTATATCTCCGAATGTCATTTGTAATCGTTGTCATGATAAACTTTTACATGCAGTCAATGTATCCATCAGTAATAGTACATTGCCGGTTGCAGTTCCTTCAACTTCTAATGTACATGATATACCTATGAATTTTAAAGAATTTGTTACTGATTCTATTCAGAAGGCTTTGTCTGCATTTCCGCCTTCTAATAAACGTAAAAGGTCTTTTAAAACTTCTCATAAAGTTGATGAAATTTCAAATGACCGACAACATGATGATTTATCCTCCTCTGACAAGGATCTATCTGATTCAGAAGATTCTTCCTCAGATATTGACACTGACAAATCTACTTATTTATTTAAAATGGAGTATATTCGTTCTTTGTTAAAAGAAGCGTTAATTCCTTTACCAGCAATTTCTATAGAGTTTTGGGAAAAGATCCCCAAAGTTGATGGGGCTATTTCTACTCTTGCTAAACGTACAACTATTCCTATGGAAGATAATACTTCTTTTAAAGATCCTTTATATAGGAAACTTGAATCTTATCTAAGGAAAGCCTATTTATATTCAGGTCATCTTCTCAGGCCTGCAATTTCTTTGGCTGATGTTGCGGCTGCATCAACTTTTTGGTTGGAAAATTTAGTGCAACAAGAATTGGATTCTGACTTATCTAGCATTGCTCGCTTACTGCAACATGCTAATCATTTTATAAAGAAACAGAGAAGGCGCCACATAGCATAATTCCGTTTGGTATACCAAATTCAAAGTTGTAGCTCAAATGCACTCACGTGTTAGAAAGCACCAAGATGTGGTGCTGACTGGGCAAACCGGAACCTCAGAGTTGTCCGGTAAACTCTCCTCTCAGGCTAAAGCTCTCAGCAGCCAGGATAGTAGTCACCAGCAACGTTAAGGTGTATGGATGTCAGGAAAGGCACTAAAACTCCTCCAGCACTTGGAGAGTTAGTCCAAACAGGGATATCCAAATAAAAAGCAATGTAGCAAGTTTGTATCAATAAAAGTGTTTATTTAAACACATTAAAAACACAGCAACGCGTTTCTCAGTATCATGTACGGTTTCCTCATTTATACAGGTTCTTTTTTCTGTAACCTTCTATATTTTATATGCTTGTATGCCCATACAAATGTGATATTACTTTCTGATAGTAATATATTAAGAACTGTGTTTATCATCATCCTTGTATATCTAGTTACTTAGCATATTTAGATAGCGCCCCTATTTTATATATATTGTATCGCACATACCTTTTAATTGGGTGTGTGTATATATATATATATATATATATATATATATAATGCTAATCATTTTATTTGTGATGCCATTTTTTATATCAAAATTGATGTTAGATCCATGTCTTTAGCTATTTTAGCTAGAAGAGCTTTGTGGCTTAAATCTTGGAATGCTGATATGACATCTAAGTCTAGATTAAAATCTCTTTCTTTCCAAGCTAATGATTTATTTGGTTCTCAGTTGGATTCTATTATTTCAACTGTCACTGGGGGAAAGGGAGTTTTTCTGCCTCAGGATAAAAAACCTAAGGGTAAATCTAAGGCTTCTAACCGTTTTCGTTCCTTTCGTCGAAATAAGGAACAAAAATCTAATCCTTACCCCAAGGAATCTGTTTCCAATTGGAAGCCTTCCTCAAATTGGAATAAATCCAAGCCTTTTAAAAAACCAAAGTCAGCCCCTAAGTCCGCATGAAGGTGTGGCCCTCATTCCAGCTCAGCTGGTAGGGGGCAGGTTAGGGTTTTTCAAGGATATTTGGATAAATTTTGTCCAAAATCAATGGATTCAGAGCATTGTCTTTCAAGGGTATCAAATAGGATTCAGAGTAAGACCTCCTGTGAGAAGAATTTTTCTCTCACGCATCCCAGCAAATCCAGTAAAAGCTCAGGCTTTCCTGAAGTGTGTTTCAGACCTGGAGTCTTCAGGGGTAATCATGCCAGTTCCTTTTCAGGAACAAGGTCTGGGGTTTTATTCAAATCTATTCATTGTCCCAAAGAAGGAAAATTCATTCAGACCAGTTCTGGATCTGAAAATTTTGAATCGTTATATAAGAGTACCAACTTTCAAGATGGTGACTATAAGGACTATTCTGCCTTTTGTTCAGCAAGGACATTATTTGTCTACAATAGACTTGCAGGATGCATACCTTCATATTCCGATTCACCCAGAACATTATCAGTTCCTGAGATTCACTTTTCTAGACAAGCATTACCAATTTGTTGCTCTTCCATTTGGCCTAGCAACAGCCCCAAGAATCTTATCAAAGGTTCTAGGTGCCCTACTCTCTGTAATCAGAGAGCAGGGTATTGCGGTGTTTCCTTATTTGGACGATATCTTGGTACTAGCTCAGTCTTTACGTTCTGCAAAATTTCACATGAATCAACTAGTGTTGTTTCTTCAAAAACATGGTTGGAGGATCAATTTACCAAAAAGTTTCTTGATTCCTCAGACAAGGGTCACCTTTTTAGGTTTCCAGATAGATTCAGTGTCCATGACTCTGTCTCTAACAGCACCTTCAGTCTCAGTCATTCCCTTCAGTGGCTATGTGCATGGAAGTTTTAGGCCTCATGACTGCAGCATCGGACACAATTCCTTTTCCTCGTTTCCACATGAGACCTCTCCAGCTTTGTATGCTGAATCAATGATGCAGGGATTATACAAAGATATCACAATTAATATCCTTAAATCCCAATGTTTGACACTCTCTGACGTGGTGGTTAAATCAGCAGTGTTTAGTTCAAGGGGCTTCCTTTGTTCAGCCAACCTGGACTGTGATCACTACAGATGCAAGTCTTTCAGGTTGGGGAGCTGTTTGGGGATCTCTGACAGCACAAGGGGTTTGGAAATCTCAAGAGGCGAGATTACCAATCAATATTTTAGAACTCCGTGCAATTCTCAGAGCTCTTCAGTTTTGGCCTCTGTTGAAGAGAGAACCATTAATTTGTTTTCAGACAGACAATATCACAACTGTGGCATATGTCAATCATCAGGGTGGGACTCACAGTCCCCAAGCTATGAAAGAAGTATCTCGGATACTTGCTTAGGTGGAATCCAGCTCCTGTCTAATCTCTGCGGTGCATATCCCAGGTGTAGACAATTGGGATGCGGATTATCTCAGCCGTCAGACTTTACATCCAGGGGAGTGGTCCCTCCATCCTGATGTGTTTTCTCAGATTGTTCAGATGTGGGGTCTTCCAGAGATAGATCTGATGGCCTCTCATCTAAACAAGAAACTTCCCAGATACCTTTTTCTGGTCCATGGATGTTGATGCGGAAACAGTGGATGCGCTGACACTTCCTTGGTGTTATCATCCTGCTTACATTTTCCCGCCTCTAGTTTTTCTTCCAAGAGTGATCTCCAAAATCATCATGGAACAATCGTGTGTGTTGCTGGTGGCTCCAGCATGGCCACACAGGTTTTGGTATTCGGATCTTGTTTGGATGTCCAGTTGCCAACCTTGGCCACTTTCGTTAAAGCCGGACCTACTGTCTCAAGGTCCGTTTTTCCATCAGGATCTCAAATCATTAAATTTGAAGGTATTGAAATTGAACGCTTAGTGCTAAGTCATAGAGGTTTCTCTGACTCAGTGATTAATACTATGTTGCAAGCTCGTAAATCTTTCTCTAGAAAGATTAATTATCGAGTTTGGAAGACTTACATTTCATGGTGTTCTTCTCATAAATTCTCTTGGCATTCTTTTAGAATTCCTAGAATTTTACAGTTTCTTCAGGATGGTTTGGATAAGGGTTTGTCTGCAAGTTCCTTGAAGGGACAAATCTCTGCTCTTTCTGTTTTATTGTCCTTTTGGCTATCTCTTCTGCTAGAAGAGTTTCTGAGCTATCTGCTCTTTCTTGTGAATCTCCTTTTCTGATTTTTCATCAGGAGAAGGCGGTTTTATGGACTTCATTTAAATTTTTACCTAAGGTTGTGAATTCTAACAACATTAGTAGAGAAATTGTTGTTCCTTCCTTGTGTCCTAATCCTAAGAATTCTTTGGAAAAATCCTTACATTCTTTGGATGTGGTGAGAGCTTTGAAAACAAAATTTATGCTTACCTGATAAATTTATTTCTCTTGTGGTGTATCCAGTCCACGGGTTCATCCATTACTTGTGGGATATTCTCCTTCCCAACAGGAAGCTGCAAGAGGACACCCACAGCAGAGCTGTCTATATAGCTCCTCCCCTAACTGCCACCCCCAGACATTCAACCGAAGACAAGCAAGAAAAGAAGGAGAAACTATAGGGTGCAGTGGTGACTGTAGTTTAAAAATAAAAAAAAAACACCTGCCTTAAAATGACAGGGCGGGCCGTGGACTGGCTACACCACAAGAGAAATAAATTTATCAGGTAAGCATAAATTTTGTTTTCTCTTGTAAAGGTGTATCCAGTCCACGGGTTCATCCATTACTTGTGGGATACCAATACCAAAGCTTTAGGACACGGATGAAGGGAGGTACAAGGCAGGAACTTAAACGGAAGGCATCACTGCCTGTAAGACCTTTCTCCCAAAAATAGCCTCCGAAGAAGCAAAAGTATTAAATTTATAGAATTTAGTAAAGGTATGAAGTGAAGACCAAGTCGCCGCCTTACAAATCTGTTCAACAGAGGCCTCATGTTTAAAAGCCCATGTGGAAGCTACTGCTCCAGTAGAATGAGCTGTAATTCTTTCAGGAGGCTGCTGGCCAGCAGTCTCATAAGCTAAGCGTATTATACTTCTTAGCCAAAAAGAAAGAGAAGTTGCTGAAGCTTTTGGCCTCTCCTCTGTCCAGAGTAGACAACAAACAAAGCAGATGTTTGACAAAAACCCTTCGTAGCTTGTAAATAAAACTTTAAAGCACGAACCACATCAAGATTGTGTAATAGACGTTCCTTCTTTGAAGAAGGATTAGGACATAGTGAAGGAACAACAATCTCCTGATTGATATATTTATTAGATACCACCTTAGGAAGAAACCCAGGTTTGGTACGTAACACTACCTTATCTGCATGGAAAATCAGATAAGGGGAATCACATTGTAAAGCAGATAACTCCGAAACTCTTCGAGCCGAGGAGATAGCTACTATAAATAGAACTTTCCAAGATAAAAGCTTAATATCTATGGAATACAAAGGTTCAAACGGAACCCCTTGAAGAACTTTAAGAACTAAATTTAAACTCCATGGCGGAGCAACAGGTTTAAACACAGGCTTGATTCTAACTAAAGCCTGACAAAACGCCTGAACGTCTGGAACCTCAGCCAGACGTTTGTGCAAAAGAATAGACAGAGCAGAAATCTGTCCCTTTAAGGAACTAGCTGACAAACCCTTCTCCAATCCTTCTTGGAGAAAAGATAATATCCTAGGAATCCTGACCTTACTCCATGAGTAACCCTTGGATTCACACCAATGAAGATATTTACACCATATCTTATGATAGATTTTCCTGGTGACAGGCTTTCGAGCCTGAATTAAGGTATCAATGACCGATTTGGAAAAACCACGCTTTGATAGAATCAAGCGTTCAATCTCCAAGCAGTCAGACGTAGAGAAATTAGATTTGGTTGTTTGAAGGGACCTTGAAGTAGAAGGTCCTGCCTTAGCGGCAGAGTCCATGGTGGAAAGGATGACATGTCCACCAGATCTGCATACCAAGTCCTGCGTGGCCACGCAGGGGCTATCAAGATCACCGAAGCTCTCTCCTGCTTGATCTTGGCAATCAGACGAGGGAGCAGAGGAAACGGTGGAAACACATAAGCCAGGCTGAAGGACCAGGCGCTGCTAGAGCATCTATCAGCGCTGCCTTGGGAACCCTGGACCTGGACCTGTAACAAGGAAGCTTGGCATTCTGACAAGACGCCATGAGATCCAGTTCTGGTTTGCCCCAAAGTTGGATCAACTGGGCAAATACCTCCGGATGGAGCTCCCACTCCCCCGGATGAAAAGTCTGCCGACTTAGAAAATCCGCCTCCCAGTTCTCTACTCCTGGGATATGGATAGCTGAGAGATGGCAAGAGTGAACCTCTGCCCATAGAATTATCTTTGAAACCTCCAACATTGCCAGGGGGCTCCTTGTTCCCCCCTGATGGTTGATATAGGCTAAAGTCGTGATGTTGTCTGACTGAAATCTGATGAACCTGACCGCAGCTAGCTGAGGCCAAGCCTGAAGAGCATTGAATATCGCTCTTAGTTCCAGAATGTTTATCGGAAGGAGGGCCTCCTCCTGAGTCCACGAACCCTGAGCCTTCAGGGAGTTCCAGACTGCACCCCAGCCCAGAAGGCTGGCATCTGTCGTTACAATAGTTCATTCTGGCCTGTGGAAACTCATTCCCTTGGACAGATGGACCCGAGATAGCCACCAGAGAAGAGAATCCCTGGTCTCTTGATCCAGATTTAGTAGAGGGGACAAATCTGTGTAATCCCCATTCCACTGATTGAGCATGCAAAGTTGCAGTGGTCTGAGATGTAGGCGGGCAAACGGAACTATGTCCATTGCCGCTACCATTAATCCAATTACCTCCATACACTGAGCCACTGATGGACGAGAAATGGAATAAAGAGCACGGCAGGAAGTTAGAAGTTTTGACAACCTGACCTCTGTCAGATAAATCTTCATTTCTACTGAATCTATCAGAGTTCCTAGGAAGGAAACTCTTGTGAGAGTTGAGAGAGAGAACTCTTTCTTTTGTTCACCTTCCACCCGTGAGACCTTAGGAATGCCAGAACAATGTCCGTATGGGACCTGGCTATTTGAAAAGTTTTGATGCCTGTATCAGGATGTCGTCTAGGTAAGGGGCTACTGCTATACCCTGCGGTCTTAGAACCGCCAGAAGGGACCCTAGAACCTTCGTAAAGATTCTTGGTGCCGTGGCTAACCCAAAGGGAAGAGTCACAAACTGGTAATGCCTGTCAAGGAAGGCGAACCTGAGAAACTGCTGATGATCCCTGTGTATCGGAATATGTAGATAAGCATCCTTTAAATGCACGGTAGTCATATATTGACCCTCCTGGATCATAGGTAGGATGGTTCGAATAGTCTCCATCTTGAAGGATGGTACCCTGAGAAATTTGTTTAGGATCTTGAGATCCAAGATTGGTCTGAAAGTTCCCTCTTTCTTGGGAACTAGAAACAGATTTGAATAGAAGCCCTGCCCCTGTTCCTCCTTTGGAACTGGGTGGATCACTCCCATAACTAGTAGGTCTTGAACGCAATGTAAGAATGCCTCTCTCTTTATCTGGTTTGCAGATAATTGTGAGAGATGAAATCTCCCCTTTGGAGATGAAGCTTTGAAATCCAGAATATATCCCTGGGAAACAATCTCCAGAGTATGTAAAATGAATGTAGTTCAGCACCAGCTATAACCCCAGGGCAGAGGGTACTCCTTTAGAGTGACTGCCACACTCCCCAAAAGTAATGTACAGGAAAAGAAAGGGTAACTCCTCTTGATAAGAATCCCAAATTGAAATTTCTTTCATCCTGCAATTGCTGGAAATCATTTTGTACAATAACTACTTCCTATTTGAGGACCAGTTTTACATGCAACAGCAGGGTACAGCCATGGGCTCCAACGTCGCCCCTAATTATGCCAACATTTTTATGAACCTCTTTGAGGAGAGATTTGTTTTTGAACACCCGGAATATCGTCGGTGTGGCGCCACCTGGTGGCGCTACATCGACGATATCTTTGGGGTTTGGCTGGATGACGTTGGGGCCCTGGAATCCTTTGTAGCTGACTTAAATCACTCTACCAACAATATACAGTTCAAGCTTGTGTGGAGTGAGTCTAGTATTGATTTTCTAGATGTCACTGTGATCAAACATGGTATGGGTTTTAAAACTGACCTGTTCAGAAAGGCAACGGATAGAAATAGCCTTCTTCACTATGATAGTGCACATCCGCTACCCCTTGTGAAATCCCTTCCATGAAGCCAAATGCTCCGGGGTCAAAAGGATTGTTGATGATCCTGATAGATCCATGACTAGATTGTCAGAGATGGGGGAGAAATTTATTCAAAGAGGCTATCCGGTGAAATTGGTACAGGATACCATACAGACAGTGGCTGCCATTGATAGAGACACATTGTTTAAAACCAAACCTTCTCACGACAAGGAAAAGAGGTTGGTTTTTGTCTCTAGCTATTGCAGACAAAGTCAGCAAATTACCCTAATCATTCGTAAACATTGGGCTGTCTTACAGAACTGTATACCTAATGTTGAGGAGTTCTGCCAGTACCCTATGCCAGCGTATAAGCGTAACAGGAGTCTGAAAGACTCACTTATTAAGGCTGATGTGGGCCCTGGCAGATCACCCCAACAGGGATACATTACAAAGAAGAACTTGGGTTGCTTTCCCTGTTTGGGTTGTGTAAACTGTGGTTCTATCATCAGAAGCCCACATTTTGTACATCCTCATACTGCATATAAATTCAAATTCAGGGATTATTATACCTGTAATACCAATTTTGTAATCTACCTAATAAAATGTCCTTGTGGGCGGGCCTACGTGGGCGAGTCTACTAGACGAGTAGGGGACCACATCACGGAACACAAGAGCAATATTAGGTGTAAGGTAATGACTGCCCCAGTAGCTTATCATTTTTTGCAAGCAGGGCATCATGTGAGCCAACTTCGCTTCCAGGTTATCGATCATATCAAGACCCCCAGACGGGGTGGTAACAGGACTCTGTTACTGAGACAGCGTGAATCCTATTGGATTTTCAAGTTGGATACCCTGGAACTGAAGGGAATGAACCGAGAAATTGACTGGTCTTTTATTGATGCTCTGCTTGCTCTTTTATTATATTCATTTATAAATTAGTTTGGGGTCAATGAGTTATCACTCTCTGTCCCCATATACATTTATATATTTTTTCCAATTTAGAGAGGAGCTATTTAGGGGGCTCTTATAGCTGTTTCATTATTAGCTATAAGCATAATAACACAGGGTTGATGTCTATTGTGCATTATTTTCCAGCAGTTGCAGAGTGGAATATAATGTAATATGTGCTAAATAAATGTGCTAAATAAATGATCTATTTTTCTAAATGTCTGTATGTAACACCATCTTGAGAGGATGATGTGAATATGTAAATATTTCTTTGAGGTCCTCATATATATATTTTTTGTTTTTAATTTGCACGTCATGCCATTCTTGACCAATAGAGGTCAATATAGCAATAATACTTGGAGGCCAATTTCACTATAAGGCATTGTAGGAGTTAAAATAATGAGTTAATTACCTGGCCTAGCCTATTTAAACAGGTGTGGTATGTGTGTTTGTTATCACATGACTAAGGGGTACTGACCCCGAAACGTTGTGTTTCTGTTGTATGATCCTGTTCAATAAAATTTGGGATTCTTATCAAGAGGAGTTACCCTTTCTTTTTCTTAAACAATCTCCAGAGCCCAGGGATCCTGGACGTCTCTTGCCCAAGCCTGGGTGAAGAGAGAAAGTCTGCCCCCACTAGATCCGGTCCCGGATCGGGGGCTACTCCTTCATGCTGTCTTAGAGGCAGCAGCAGGCTTTTTGGCCTGTTTCCCCTTGTTCCAAGCCTGGTTAGGTCTCCAGACTAGCTTGGACTGGGCAAAATTTCCCTCTTGTTTTGTAGAAGAGGAAGATGAAGCTGCACCACTCTTGAAGTTTCGAAAGGAACGAAAATTAGTCTGTTTGGTCCTTAACTTGTTGGACCTATCCTGGGGAAGGGCGTGGCCTTTTCCTCCAGTAAAATCAGAAATGATCTCCTTCAGTCCAGGCCCAAATAGGGTCTGCCCTTTGAAGGGGATATTGAGAAGTTTAGACTTTGAAGTGACATCAGCTGACCAGGATTTAAGCCATAGCGCCCTACGTGCCTGAATGGCAAAACCTGAATTTTTAGCCGTTAGCTTGGTTAAATGAAAAACGGCGTCAGAAATAAATGAATTGGTTAACTTAAGAGCTTTAAGCCTGTCAAGGATATCATCCAACGGGGTCTCTACCTGTAAAGCCTCCTCCAGAGACTCGAACCAGAAAGCCGCTGCAGCAGTGACTGGGGCAATGCATGGAAGAGGCTGGAGAATAAAACCTTGTTGTATAAAGATTTTCTTAAGGAAACCCTCTAATTTCTTATCCATAGGATCTAGGAAAGCACAACTGTCCTCGACAGGAATAGTTGTACGCTTAGCTAGGGTAGATACTGCTCCCTCCACCTTAGGGACCGTCTGCCACAAGTCCCGTGTAGCGGCATCTATAGGAAACATTTTCTTAAAAGCAGGAGGGGGAGAGAACGGCACACCTGGTCTATCCCATTCCTTAGTAAAAATTTTCTGAAAACCTCTTAGGGATTGGAAAAACATCAGTGTAAACAGGCACTGCAAAGTATTTGTTCATTTTACACAATTTCACTGGGACTACAATGGTGTCACAGTCATCCAGAGTCACTAAAACCTCCCTGAGCAACACGCAGAGGTGTTCAAGCTTAAATTTAAATGCTGTCATTTCAGAGTCAGACTGAAGTAACGCCTTCCCTGAATCAGAGAAGTCACCCACAGATAGAAGCTCTCCTGCTTCAACTTCTGCACATTGTGAGGGTATATCAGACATAGCTACTAAAGCGTCAGAGAGCTCTGTATTTGTTCTATCCCCAGAGCTGTCTCACTTTCCTTGTAACCCTGGCAGTTTGGACAATACCTCAGTGAGGGTATGATTCATAACTGCCGCCATGTCTTGTAAAGTAAACGCATTGGACGCGCTAGATGTACTTGGCGTCCCTTGAGCGGGAGTTATAGGTTCTGACACGTGGGGAGAGCTAGATGGCATAACCTCCCTTTTGTCTATCTCAGAAACCTCAGAGAAAAAACGTTTTTATTTATAAATCATGCAAACGTTTTTACACTAAGTAATATAGGTTTTAACATGAATATTATCACTTTTTGCAAGCATGATCCCAGTTGTTGTTAAATCACTGTATCAGGCTTACCTTAAATATACCAGGCACTGTCAGCATTTTCTAGACCTTATCTCTCTAGAAAAAAATATACTGAACATACCTCAAAGCAGGCAATCTGCAGACCGTCCCCCCAACTGAAGTTTTCTTTCCATACTCTTCAGTTATGTGTGAGAACAGCAATGGACCTTAGTTACAAACCGCTAAGATCATCAAACCTCCAGGCAGAAGTCTTCTTCCAATTTCTGCCTGAGAGTAAAAACAGTACAACGCCGGTACCGTTTAAAAATAACAAACTTTTAATTGAAGGTAAAAACTACACTAAGTCACCACATCTCTCTTGATACTTCCTTTCTTGTCGAGAGCTGCAAGAGAATGACTGGGGGTGGCAGTTAGGGGAGGAGCTATATAGACAGCTCTGCTGTGGGTGTCCTCTTGCAGCTTCCTGTTGGGAAGGAGAATATCCCACAAATAATGGATGAACCCATGGACTGGATACAGCTTTACAAGAGAAATATTATGTTGAAGCTACTAAAGATTTCAGAAAGACTTCTAGTCTATTTGTTATATTTTCTGGTCCTAGGAAATGTCAGAAGGCTTCTGTTATTTCTTTGGCTTCTTGGTTAAAGCTTTTGATTCATCAAGCTTATTTGGAGTCGGGTCAGACCCCGCCTCAAAGAATTATAGCTCATTCTACGAGATCAGTCTCCACTTTGTGGGCTTTTAAGAATGAAGCTTCTGTCGATCAGATTTGCAAAGCGGCAACTTGGTCCTCTTTGCATACATTTACTAAATTCTACCGTTTTGATGTATTTGCTTCTTCAGAAGAAGTTTTTGGTAGAAAAGTTCTTCAGGCAGCTGTTTCAGTTTGATTCTTCTGCTGATGTTTTAAGTTTTTCTTGTCATTAAAGAATAAACTTATTATTTGGGTTGTGGATTATTTTTTCAGCGGAAAATGGCTGTTTTTTATTTTATCCCTCCCTCTCTAGTGACTCTTGCGTGGAGTTCCACATCTTGGATATTGATATCCCATACGTCACTAGCTCATGGACTCTTGCCAATTACATGAAAGAAAACATAATTTATGTAAGAATTTACCTGATAAATTAATTTCTTTCATATTGCAAGAGTCCATGAGGCCCACCCTTTTTATGGTGGTTATGATTTTTTGTATAAAGCACAATTATTTCCAAATTCCTTTGTTGATGCTTTTATCTCCTTTCTTTATCACCCCACTACTTAGTTATTCGTTAAACTGAATTGTGGGTGTGTGAGGGGTGTATTTATAGGCATTTTGAGGTTTGGGAAACTTTGCCCCTCCTGGTAGGATTGTATATCCCATACGTCACTAGCTCATGGACTCTTGCCAACATGAAAGAAATGAATTTATCAGGTAAATTCTTACATAAATTATGTTATATATATATATAGGAATATCTATTTATAAATACATAGAACATATTATTCTATGTGCAGAACATTGGAATGTGAAATATTTATAGTAAAAACAGTTAAAACCTTTATTAAATATGAATATTGCATACATATGGTTTCACTTGTTTTCATCTACTTGACTGCAAAGGGCTCCAATACACACAAACATATATATATATATATATATATATATATATATATATATTTATTTGTGTTTATATATGTCAGTAAATACATATATACCAGGGGTGTATTTTGGCCTAGGGCTACAAAGCCTGTGCGGCAAATTTTTTGGCGGCGGCACTCTTACACCCTCTCTTCTGTAGCTGAATGGGGGTTATGCTCGAGCTCCTTTAGAAAAAATCCAGTATTGCAGGGTGCCACTTGAGCTTTAAAATATAGCCCTGGGTTGGAGCCCCCAGACACTCATTGTTGCCCCGCTTTTGCTGGTGGTGTAGGCCGCCAGCCGCACCTAAAATTTTAAGCCTGGTGCGTCTGGTTTACTTTTACTGCACCACTTCAGCATCAGTGCAGACTTATGTGGGCCTTACTTGTGTGGGCGTAATCGCCGGAATGCAATCAGGAGAGGATTTCAGTACAATCATAAGAATGGGTAAACTCTATTGTTTTAGGATAAAAACTACCTTGTCTGACACATGCTATGCAGGAAAAGTACAAGCAAAGGGACCCACTTGTGATCACTTATCCACGAGTGCAATAAAAGGTTCAGCAACCAACACACCGTGAAAGGCAGTGGGCAAATATAATTAATCAATGGGTTTATAAGCAAATTTCAAGAGACATTGATCCAAAACATCTGAAGTGATAATTCATTCAAAAATATGATGCTGGCATTACAAGTGGAAAATATAAGATTATTTCCATGATTAGTAGAAAAACAAACACATAGCAATTTGAAGAAAACCATTGCTGGCTGCTAATTTATATCTTAACATTTTTCTCACACATCTTTGTACACTAAATATTCAGTACTGAAGGCTATACACTGTGTGCAGAATTATTAGGCAAATTAGTATTTTGACCACATCATCCTCTTTATGCATGTTGTCTTACTCCAAGCTGTATAGGCTCGAAAGCCTACTACCAATTAAGCATATTAGGTGATGTGCATCTCTGTAATGAGAAGGGGTGTGGTCTAATGACATCAACACCCTATATCAGGTGTGCATAATTATTAGGCAACTTCCTTTCCTTTGGCAAAATGGGTCAAAAGAAGGACTTGACAGGCTCAGAAAAGTCAAAAATAGTGAGATATCTTGCAGAGGGATGCAGCACTCTTAAAATTGCAAAGCTTCTGAAGCGTGATCATCGAACAATCAAGCGTTTCATTCAAAATAGTCAACAGGGTCGAAAGAAGCGTGTGGAAAAACCAAGGCGCAAAATAACTGCCCATGAACTGAGAAAAGTCAAGCGTGCAGCTGCCAAGATGCCACTTGCCACCAGTTTGGCCAAATTTCAGAGCTGCAACATCACTGGAGTGCCCAAAAGCACAAGGTGTGCAATACTCAGAGACATGACCAAGGTAAGAAAAGCTGAAAGACGACCACCACTGAACAAGACACACAAGCTGACGTCAAGACTGGGCCAAGAAATATCTCAAGACTGATTTTTCTAAGGTTTTATGGACTGATGAAATGAGAGTGAGTCTTGATGGGCCAGATGAATGGGTCCGTGGCTGGATTGGTAAAGGGCAGAGAGCTCCAGTCCAAATCAGACGCCAGCAAGGTGGAGGTGGAGTACTGGTTTGGGCTGGTATCATCAAAGATGAGCTTGTGGGGCCTTTTCGGGTTGAGGATGGAGTCAAGCTCAACTCCCAGACCTACTGCCAGTTTCTGGAAGACACCTTCTTCAAGCAGTGGTACAGGGAGAAGTCTGCATCCTTCAAGAAAAACATGATTTTCATGCAGGACAATGCTCCATCACACGCGTCCAAGTACTCCACAGCGTGGCTGGCAAGAAAGGGTATAAAAGAAGAAAATCTAATGACATTGCCTCCTTGTTCACCTGATCTGAACCCCATTGAGAACCTGTGGTCCATCATCAAATGTGAGATTTACAAGGAGGGAAAACAGTACACCTCTCTGAACAGTGTCTGGGAGGCTGTGGTTGCTGCTGCACGCAATGTTGATGGTGAACAGATCAAAACACTGACAGAATCCATGGATGGCAGGCTTTTGAGTGTCCTTGCAAAGAAAGGTGGCTATATTGGTCACTGATTTGTTTTTGTTTTGTTTTTGAATGTCAGAAATGTATATTTGTGAATGTTGAGATGTTATATTGGTTTCACTGGTAAAAATAAATAATTGAAATGGGTATATATTTGTTTTTTGTTAAGTTGCCTAATAATTATGCACAGTAATAGTCACCTGCACACACAGATATCCCCCTAAAATAGCTATAACTAAAAACAAACTAAAAACTACTTCCAAAACTATTCAGCTTTGATATTAAAGGGACAGTATACACTCATTTTCATATAACTGCATGTAATAGACACTACTATAAAGAATAATATGAACAGATACTGATATAAAAATCCAGTATAAAACTGTTTAAAAACTTACTTAGAAGCTGTCACTTTGGCTCTGTTGAAAAGGTAGCTGGAAAGCCCACTGCAAGTGGCAAATAAGACACTCCCCCCCTCCCCCTTCTTTTGCATATGAAAAGACCCTTTACACAAACAGGAGCAAGCTGGAGTAGGTAGTCGAGCGTATTCACATAAAACTTTGGGGCTTGGTTAGGAGTCTGAAAATCAGAGCAATGTTATTTAAAAATAAGCAAAACTATACATTAATTAAAAAAAAAAACTTTATGGGCTATATAAATAGATTATCTACAAAACATTTATGCAAAGAAAAAATGAGTGTATAATGTCCCTTTAATGAGTTTTTTGGGTTCATTGAGAACATGGTTGTTGTTCAATAATAAAATTAATCCTCAAAAATACAACTTGCCTAATAATTCTGCACTCCCTGTATAGTTCTTAAGCAGGGCAAAACTGCACCAGAAGTTTGAGTGCCTAGGGCAGTACAAAACCTAAATACGCCACTGATATATACACATATAAATACATATGTACACACGTATAAACATATATATACTTATTTAAACATGTATATGTATGTACAGTATCTCACAAAAGGGAGTACACCCCTCACATTTTTGTAAATATTTTATTATATCTTTTCATGTGACAACACTGAAGAAATGACACTTTGCTACAATGTAAAGTAGTGAGAGTACAGCCTGTAGAACAGTGTAAATTTGCCGTCCCCTCAAAATAACTCGACACACAGCCATTAATGTCTAAACCTTTGGCAACAAAAGTGAGTACACCCCTAAGTGGAAATGTCCAAATTGGACCCGAAGTGTCAATATTTTGTGTGGCCAGCATTATTTTCCAGCACTGCCTTAACCTTCTTGGGCATGGAGTTCACCAGAGCTTCACAGGTTATTATTATTATTATTATCAGGTATTTGTAGAGCGCCAACAGATTCCGTAGCGCTGTAAACATAGTCGGTGTACAGGATAGCTTTTGTAGGGGTCAAGTGGGTAGAGGGCCCTGCCGAGAGTTTCACTGTTGTAGTCGGCTCTTATGAAGCGATCTGTAAACAGCTGGGCCCATAGGCTTAAAATCTAAGGGGATCAAGGGGAAAGCAATGGCGTTAGGAAAGGTTAGTGTTGGTTGTATGCATCCCTGAATAGTAGAGTTTTTAGGGAGTGCTTGAAGCTGTTAAAACTAGGGGAGAGTCTTATGGAGCGAGGCAGGGAATTCCACAAGATGGGGGCCAGTCTGGAGAAGTCTTATAAACGTGAATGTGAGGAAGTAACAAGAGAGGAGGAGAGGAGGAGATCCTGAGCTGATCGAAGGGGACGGGAGGGAGAGTATCTAGAGACAAGTTCTGAGATGTAGGGGGGAGCAGTGCAGTTGAGAGCTTTATATGTCAGGGTGAGGATTTTATGTTTAATCCTAGAGGCAAGAGGAAGCCAGTGAAGGGATTGGCAGAGAGGTGCAGCAGATGAAGAGCAACGAGTAAGGAAGATAAGCCTGGCAGAGGCATTCATAATGGATTGTAAAGGAGCTATGCGGCAGCTAGGTAGACCATAGAGGACGGAATTGCAGTAGTCGAGGCGGGAAAGGATGAGAGAGTGGATTAAAATCTTGGTTGTATCTTGTGTAAGGAAATGTCTAATTTTAGCAATGTTTTTAAGGTGGAAGCGGCAGGCTTTAGCCAAGGACTGGATGTGAGGAGTGAAGGAAAGATCTGAGTCAAGTGTGACCCCAAGACATCGGGCGAGCGGGGTAGGGGTAATGATGGAATTATCAACAGTTATAGAAATTTTGGGGGTGGAGACATTGGAAGAAGGGGGAAAAATAAGGAGTTCAGTTTTGGAGAGATTTAGCTTAAGGTAGTGAGAGGACATCCAAGATGAGATGTGAGAAACACAGTTAGTGACACGGGTTAGTAAGGAAGGAGGTAGGTCTGGTGCAGAGAGGTAGATTTGGGTGTCATCGGCATACAAATGGTATTGAAACCCATGGGACTTTATTAAGGAACCTAGTGACGACGTGTAGATTGAGAAGAGAAGGGGACCAACAGAAAGTGGTAACAGGGCAGAGGATGCTCTGGAGAAGGCTACACTAAATGTACGGTTAGTTAGATAGGAAGAGAACCACGAGAGAGTTATGTCACAGATGCCAAAGGATTGGAGGGTTTGGAGCAGAAGAGGGTGGTCAACAGTGTCAAAGGCTGCAGACAGGTCAAAGAGGATAAGCAAACAGAAGTGGCCTTTGGATTTTGCTGTAAGTAGGTCATTGGTAACCTTGACAATTGCTGTCTCTGTAGAGTGATGGGAACGAAATCCAGATTGCAGTGGGTCAAGAAGAGAGTTTAGTGTAAGGAAATGGGATAGACATGCGTAAACTAGCTTTTTGAGGAGCTTTGAGGCAAGAGGGAGTAGGGAAATAGGGCGGTAATTGGAAGGGGAGGTTGGATCAAGGGAAGGTTTTTTGAGGATAGGTGTGACCAGTGCATGTTTTAGAGATGAGGGAAATATACCAGTGCTGAGGGAGAGGTTGAAAATGTGTGTGAGTATGGGGGTGAGGGTAGAAGAGAGGGAGGGGAGTAGCTGTGAGGGGATGGGGTCGAGGGGACAGGTAGTGAGGTGGGAGGACAGTATAAGGGCAGAAACTTCATCCTCATTAACAGGGGCAAAAGAGCTGCATTTTTGGATATTTGGGTGATCGTGAGCTTTTGAGGGGGTGGGAGATTGGAAGTATGTTGAGAGCTGATTTCACTTCTGATGGAGTCAATTTTGTTATTGAAGTGGCTTGTAAAATCTTGAGCTGAGAGAGAGGTTGTGTTAGGAGGTGGGGGTGGGCGGAGAAGAGTGTTGAACGTGTTGAACAGACGTTTAGGGTTAGAGGAAAGAGTAGAGATGAGATTAGAAAAATATTGTTGCTTACAAAGATTAAGGGCAGAATAGTAGGAGTTCAGGATGAACTTGTAGTGAAGAAAGTCAGCTGAACTCCGAGATTTCCTCCAATGTCGCTCAGCAGTACAGGAGCATCTGCGTAGGTATCATGTCAAAGGAGTATGCCAGGGCTGAGGATGAGAGTGTGGTTTCTGAGCTAAGGTTGGAGGGGCCAGAGAGTCAATGACCGATGTAAGGGTGGAATTATACTGGCAGATAGATTGGTCAGGGCAGGAAAAGGAGGTGATGGATGAGAGGAGAGGTTTGAGAGAGCTAGCTGATGCAGATCTAGTGACTTAGTGCTTCTGTGAAGTTTGGTGTGAGGGGTAGAGGGAGGGGGAGTTGTAGGTAGGGAAGTGATGTTGCAAGTTAGGAGACGATGGTCAGAGAGAGGAAAAGGGGAGTTTGTTAAATTTGAAAGAGTGTATCGATAGGTGAAAATCAGATCAAGGGAATGACCATCTTTGTGAGTGGGAGAGTCAGTCCATTGTGACAGGCCGAAAGAGGAAGTCAGTTGAAGAAGTTGTATTGCAGAGGAGGCATTGGGATTGTCAAGAGGGATGTTAAAGTCGCCAAAAATGAGGGCAGGGGTGTCTGAGGAAAGGAAATAAGGAAGCCAGGCAGCAAAGTGATCTAAAAATTGAGTTGGGGAGCCAGGGGGGCGGTATATGACTGCAACACGTATAGAAAGGGGAGAGAATAACCTAATCATTTGTGCTTCAAATGAAGTAAATGTGACTGAAGAGAAGGGCTGTATTTGTTGGAAGGTGCAACAAGAGGAAAGTAAAATACCGACACCACCTCCTTGTCTAATGCCAGACCTAGGAGTGTGGCTGAAATGGAGACCCCCATGTGACAGTGCAGCAGTGGATGCTGTGTCTGAAGCAGAGAGCCAGGTTTCTGTAAGAGCCAGAAGGTTAAGAGAGTAGGAGATAAAGAGATCATGGATAGAAGTGAGCTTGTTGCAGACGGAGCGAGAGTTCCAGAGTGCACAAGTGAAGGGGGAGGGGTTTTTAGATGTAAGAGGAATGCGATTAAGGTTACCAGAGTTTAGTTTATGAAGGCTATTGAAAGGCACACAAGGATGTGAAAGGTTAGGAGGTTGTGAGGGACCAGGATTAGGGGAGATGTCGCCAGCAGCTAGTATGAGCAAGAGGGAGAGTGACATGAGATGAGAAGCAGATTTGCAGTAATGAGACTGTTGTTTAACTGAAGTGCAGGGGGGAGAGAGAGTATTTAGGAATAGGTAGAGTTCATGAGTACAAAAGTAAGGTGAGTATAAGAGAGATGGGCTAATGAACAGAGCAGGTGGAGAGGGAGAAGGAGTAAATGGGTAATGTAGTTTGTTATAGAGACAAGAGGTAGCAAAAAGGAATATGAAGATATTGAGCATTATTCTGAAAGTGGGAACCAAGTAAACACATAAGACAAGTGTTACAGCAGCACTTGCAAAAGGATACAATGAGATACATAAAACATAGTATTACAAGATTACTTGCCTTGTGTCTTGCCCCTTGCCCAATCCTTGTCCAATTCTTGTATAATTCTTAAAAATTATTGCCTGACTTATAAAATGTTCACTTTGAAAATGTGAACATATGCTATTGTTAAAAAGTAAACAGCCCTGTAAGCAGTGCACCCCTGTGCAGTGCACATCCCCTAATTAGTCTGAAATATATACAGGTAGGGCAGTCAGCTGAGTCCACTAAATTTACAGTTGGTAAGGCCAATTGGAATGTTAGAGTCTGGTCAGAGTGAGATGAGTTAAGTAAACAGACAATAAAATTTGGAGGGGGTTAAAACTGTGACATAAGAAAACTATACATTTTAGAGTTATAGCAAGTATTGATAAGGATTGAGCATCACATGGCAATTAACTAGACATTAGAATTGAGACATTGGGAAAAATCATTACAAAAAATGCAGGACTTAATTTTAACAGCCTAAATTCATTTGCTCAATATATATATATATATATATATATATATATATATATACACACACACACAGAGAGACTTGGTGTAAAATGACAGAAGAGCAGGGAATAGCAAGATTTCAATGCAGGGCCTTAATTCACGTACCAAAAAGAGAGACTTGGTGTAAAATGACAGAAAAGCAGGGAATAGCAAGATTTCAGTGCAGGGCCTTAATTCACGTACCAAAAAGAGAGACTTGGTGTAAAATGACAGAAAAGCAGGGAATAGCAAGATTTCAGTGCAGGGCCTTAATTCACGTACCAAAAAGAGAGACTTGGTGTAAAATGACAGAAAAGCAGGGAATAGCAAGATTTCAGTGCAGGGCCTTAATTCACGTACCAAAAAGAGAGACTTGGTGTAAAATGACAGAAAAGCATGGAATAGCAAGATTTCAGTGCAGGGCCTTAATTCACGTACCAAAAAGAGAGACTTGGTGTAAAATGACAGAAAAGCAGGGAATAGCAAGATGTCAGTGCAGGGCCTTAATTCACGTACCAAAAAGAGAGACTTGGTGTAAAATGACAGAAAAGCAGGGAATAGCAAGATTTCAGTGCAGGGCCTTAATTCACGTACCAAAAAGAGAGACTTGGTGTAAAATGACAGAAAAGCAGGGAATAGCAAGATTTCAGTGCAGGGCCTTAATTCACGTACCAAAAGAGAGACTTGGTGTAAAATGACTGGAGTCCTCTTCCACTCCCCCATGACATCACGGAGCTGGTGGATGTTAGAGACCTTGCACTCCCGCACCTTCCATTTGAGGATGCCACACAGATGCTCGATATGGTTTAGGTCTGGAGACATGCTTGGCCAGTCCATCACCTTTACCCTCAGCTTTTTTAGCAAGCCAGTGGTCGTCTTGGAGGTGTGTTTGGAATACTGTGCTGCGGCCCAGTCTCCGAAGGGAGGGGATCATGCTCTGCTTTAGTATGTCACAGTACATGTTGGCATTTATGGTTTCCTCAATGAACTGTAGCCCAGACCATCACACCACCATGCTTGACTGTAGGCAAAACACACTTGTCTTTGTACTCCTCACCTGGTTGCCGCCACACACGCTTGACACCATCTGAACCAAATAAGCTTATCTTGATCTCATCGGACCACAGGACATGGTTCCAGTAATCCATGTCCTTAGTCATTTTTGTTTGCGGGCTTTCTTGTGCATCATCTTTAGAAGAGGCTTCCTTCTGGGACGACAGTTATGCAGACCAATTTGAATCAGTGTGCGGCGTATGGTCTGAGCACTGACAGGCTGACCCCCCACCCCTTCAACCTCTGCAGCAATGCTGGCTGCACTCATACGTTTATTTCCCTAAGACAACCTCTGGATATGATGCTGAGCATGTGCACTCAACTTCTTTGGTCGACCATGGCGAGGCCTGTTCTGAGTGGAACCTGTCCTGTGAAACCGCTGTATGTTCTTGCCCACTGTGCAGCAGCTCAGTTTCAGGGTCTTGACAAACTTCTTATAGCCTAGGCCATCTTTATGTAGAGCAACAATTCTTTTTTTCAGATCCTCAGAGAGTTCTTTGCCATGAGGTGCCATGTTGAACTTCCAGTGACCAATATAAGAGAGTGTGAGAGCGATAACACCAAATTTAACACACCTGCTCCCCATTCACACCTGAGACCTTGTAACACTAACGAGTCAAATGACACCAGGGAGGAAAAATGGCTAATTGGGCCCAATTTGGACATTTCCAGTTAGGGGTGTACTCACTTTTGGTACCAATGGTTTAGACATTAATGGCTGTGTGTTGAGTTATTTTGAGGGGACAGCAAATTTACACTGTTATACAGGCTGTACACTCACTACTTTACATTGTAGCAAAGTGTCATTTCTTCAGTGTTGTCGCATGAAAATATATAATAAAATATTTACAAAAATGTGAGGGGTGTACTCACTTTTGTGAGATACTGTATCTCTATGTTAAAGTCCTTTGCAGCCATTTTTTTTTCTTCTAACACCTGAGACCTAATATCTTTGGGCCCTTATAGCTTTTTTGCACGTTAAATTCAATTGTGCTTAAGCGATTGCGTTTACCTTCAACTTGTAATACGAGTGCTACATCCGATGCGTTAGTGCAACACTTGTATTCTAGCCCTAAATGTTAATACTAATGTAGTAGGAACTATGTGTGCATTCTCAACATAATTCAAGGAAGCCCTTTAATACTGTGACAATGATTCAAATTAATAAATTTTTAATAAAAACTTTTTAAGTGACCCATTTACACCTGGGCAATTTGAGAGCAGTTTCTCATTTCACCTGAAAATTCCTGTATCTCTGCACATTAGGATGTTATAAGTTAGCCTCTATGTTTTACTTTCATTTGGCTGATTTATATTGCTTTGGTGAAGGGCTGTGAAAACTCCTATAGTAATCTGAGTAGTTTTACTAATGGAAGGGACAAATTCCAATCCGTCAGATATCGACCCCTGATAATGAGGTTTTAGTTTCAGACAATATGGGAAGCTTGTTTTTCGAGTAATTACAATCCAAAATGTATTCCGCCTCCACAAGCCCACAGGCTCAGCTGCAAAAGATTATTCACTAGAAAAGATCCTGAAGCAGTTCCACTGCTGTGCACATCTACAAAAAAATCGCAACTACTCACTTTGTAACTGTAGTTCATCCTGTTCCTGCAGCTCTTTTCAAATCCGTTCTTCTGTTTTAGTAGCTTAAAAGGTACCAGATACTGAAACTCCGCCTCTTCATACTGGGCGCCGCCATCTCAGAGCTCAAGTATTCTTACACACTGTGACAGAAGTAGTTTACATATCAATGAGGTTGTTAACTTTTTGACAGCTGTAAAAAGTGCCTCAGGTTACGGTGCATGATCCAAAACAGGAGCTGTACATTTTTGCTGTGGCTGCATTGCTCTATATCATTGTTGAGTGGTTTTTTTTTTAAATATATTGGATATTGCGAACCTGCTAACTGCCTTTCCCCTTGGGGCACACTAAAAAACTCAACTCAAGCACTAACCTGAAGGTGCACTAGGCCAACTGCAGTACAGCTGAAGGTGCACTAGGAATACTTCCAGTACCTATGTTCTTCATGTTGTTTTTACTTTTAAAAATATTTTTCTGTATATACTTGTATATTTTTTTTGTAAAATATATATCTATAGCTGTATAACTACATGAATATGAAAAAATAAATACAAATATATAGATATTGTATATATAAATACTATTTAGGATCAGACTGATATATTCAGGAAAGTTCTCCTCTGTGAAAAGCACAATTGGGCTAAGAGAGGCTGCTCCTAGGTGGTAACTCCCCATAGAACAAGCTACTGAGCTGTTCGTTTATGGTAGAGTTCTTCTCTTTCTGTATGTGTGTAGATATAGATAGATATTGTACAGGGAGTGCAGAATTATTAGGCAAATTAGTATTTTGACCACATCATCCTCTTTATGCATGTTGTCTTACTCCAAGCTGTATAGGCTTGAAAGCCTACTACCAATTAAGCATATTAGGTGATGTGCATCTCTGTAATGAGAAGGGGTGTGGTCTAATGACATCAACACCCTATATCAGGTGTGCATAATTATTAGGCAACTTCCTTTCCTTTGGCAAAATGGGTCAAAAGAAGGACTTGACAGGCTCAGAAAAGTCAAAATAGTGAGATATCTTGCAGAGGGATGCAGCACTCTTAAAATTGCAAAGCTTCTGAAGCGTGATCATCGAACAATCAAGCGTTTCATTCAAAATAGTCAACAGGGTCGCAAGAAGCGTGTGGAAAAACCAAGGCGCAAAATAACTGCCCATGAACTGAGAAAAGTCAAGCGTGCAGCTGCCAAGATGCCACTTGCCACCAGTTTGGCCATATTTCAGAGCTGCAACATCACTGGAGTGCCCAAAAGCACAAGGTGTGCAATACTCAGAGACATGGCCAAGGTAAGAAAGGCTGAAAGACGACCACCACTGAACAAGACGCACAAGCTGAAACGTCAAGATTGGGCCAAGAAATATCTCAAGACTGATTTTTCTAAGGTTTTATGGACTGATGAAATGAGAGTGAGTCTTGATGGGCCAGATGGATGGGCCCGTGGCTGGATTGGTAAAGGGCAGAGAGCTCCAGTCCGACTCAGACGCCAGCAAGGTGGAGGTGGAGTACTGGTTTGGGCTGGTATCATCAAAGATGAGTTTGTGGGGCCTTTTCGGGTTGAGGATGGAGTCAAGCTCAACTCCCAGTCCTACTGCCAGTTTCTGGAAGACACCTTCTTCAAGCAGTGGTACAGGAAGAAGTCTGCATCCTTCAAGAAAAACATGATTTTCATGCAGGACAATGCTCCATCACACGCGTCCAAGTACTCCACAGCGTGGCTGGCAAGAAAGGGTATAAAAGAAGAAAATCTAATGACATGGCCTCCTTGTTCACCTGATCTGAACCCCATTGAGAACCTGTGGTCCATCATCAAATGTGAGATTTACAAGGAGGGGAAACAGTACACCTCTCTGAACAGTGTCTGGGAGGCTGTGGTTGCTGCTCAATGTTGATGGTGAACAGATCAAAACACTGACAGAATCCATGGATGGCAGGCTTTTGAGTGTCCTTGCAAAGAAAGGTGGCTATATTGGTCACTGATTTGTTTTTGTTTTGTTTTTGAATGTCAGAAACGTATATTTGTGAATGTTGAGATGTTATATTGGTTTCACTGGTAAAAATAAATAATTGAAATGGGTATATATTTGTTTTTTGTTAAGTTGCCTAATAATTATGCACAGTAATAGTCACCTGCACACACAGATATCCCCCTAAAATAGCTATAACTAAAAACAAACTAAAAACTACTTCCAAAACTATTCAGCTTTGATATTAATGAGTTTTTTGGGTTCATTGAGAACATGGTTGTTGTTCAATAAAAAAATTAATCCTCAAAAATACAACTTGCCTAATAATTCTGCACTCCCTGTATGTATAAATATATATTTAAAAATAAAAAGAAAATGTTCTAAGTGAAGAACATAGAACTGCTGGTGCAATGGTAAATGCAGAGAGCGTATGTTGTCTGCATTTATCGATGTGCAGCGGACATGATCCCCAATATCGGATCATGTCTGCTTGCACAATGATAATTCGGCCCCATAGACTCAACCTGACAATGAACAATAGCATAATAACGCTGCGGAATCTGTTGGCGCTCTACAAATAACTGATAATAATAATAGCTTGTTCTAGGAGCAGCCTCTTTTTGCTCAACATGTGCCTTTCACAGAAAAGAACTTTACTGTAGTATATCAGTCTAATCCTGCTGACTAAACAGTGCAGTCCAGTCCAAAAATACCAGACAATCACTCTCTGAAAGAGAGTGTAAAACCCCAGACGTACGTTTTGGCTTATTGTGGGCCGTGTCAGTGAGGTGCAGCCATATCCCTCTAGGCACACTGAGCAACGGGTCAACGTCTTGTGTCACGCATCACCCTTAGGGAGGACTTCCTTCAGGGTCATAATTTGCATAAATAAAAACAGAGAAGCGCTTATCCTGGGAAAGAACAATAGCATAATAGCTTGTTTTATGGTTGGTTACCACCCAAGAAGCAGCCTCTTTTTGCTCAACATGTGCCTTTAACAGAGAATCATTTTACTGTAGTATATCAATCTGATCCTGACTTAACAGTGCAGTCCAGCCCCGAAATACCAGGCAATTCCTTTCTAAATGAGAGAAATAGCAAAACCCCAGAGGCTGCTCCAAGAGTTGTAACTAGCCATAGAACAAGCTATTATGCTATTGTTTGTCCCCAGGTTGAGTGCTTCTATCTTTTCATTTATGCAAATTATGACCCTGAGGAATGTATACATATATACACATGTATACATAAATATATACAAATATTTAGACATATACAGTATCTCACAAAAGTGAGTACACCCCTCACATCTTTGTAAATATTTTATTATATCTTTTCATGTGACAACACTGAAGAAATTACACTTTGCTACAATGTAAAGTAGTGAGTGTACAGCCTGTATGACAGTGTAAATTTCCTGTTCCCTTAAAATAACTCAACACACAGCCATTAATATCTAAACCGTTGGCAACAAAAGTGAGTACACCCCAAAGTGGAAATGTCCAAATTGGGCCCAAAGTGTCAATATTTTCTGTGGCCACCATTATTTTCACACACTGCCTTAACCCTCTTGGGCATGGAGTTCACCAGAGCTTCACAAATTGCCACTGGAGTCCTTTTCCACTCCTCCATGATGACATTACGGAGCTGGTGGATGTTAGAGACTTTGCACTCCCGCACCATCCATTTGAGGATGCCCCACAGATGCTCAATAGGGTTTAGGTCTGGATACATGCTTGGTCAGTCCATCACCTTTACCCTAAGCTTCTTTAGCAAGGCAGTGGTCGTCTTGGAGGTGTGTTTGGGGTCGTTATGTTGGAATACTGTCTTGTGCATCATCTTTAGAAGAAGCTTCCTTCTGGGGCGACAACCATGCAGTCAAATTTAATGCAGTGTGCAGCGTATAGTCTGAGCACTGATAGGCTGACCCCCCACCCCTTCCACCTCTGCAGCAATGCTGGCAGCACTCATACATCTATTTCCCAAAGACAATCTCTGGATATGGCGCAGAGCACGTGCACTCAACTTCTTTGGTCGACCATGGAGAGGCCTGTTCTTAATGGAACCTGTCCTGTGAAACCGCTGTATGGTCTTGCCCACCATGCTGCAGCTCAGTTTCAGGGTTTTGGCAATCTCCTTAAAGCCTAGGCCATCTTTATGTAGAGCAACAATTCTTTTTTTCAGATCCTCAGAGAGTTCTTTGCCATGAGGTGCCATGTTGAACTTCCAGTGACCAGTATGAGAGTGTGTGAGAGCAATAACACCAAATTTAACAAACCTGCTCCCCATTCACACCTGAGACCTTGTAATACTAACGGGTCATATGATACCTGGGAAGGCAAATGGCTAATTGGGCCCAATTTGGACATTTCCAGTTAGGGGTGTACTCACTTTTGTTGCCAACGGTTTAGACATTAATGGCTGTGTGTTGAGTTATTTTGAGGGGACAGCAAATTTACACTGTTATACAGGCTGTACACTCACTACTTTACATTGTAGCAAAGTGTAATTTCTTCAGTGTTGTCGCATGAAAAGATATAATAAAATATTTACAAAAATGTGAGGGGTGTACTCACTTTTGTGAGATACTGTGTGTATATATATATATACACACACACACCTTTGAGCTCTTCCCAGTCAAACACCTTGACCTGATAATTCTGTTATACCATGGACTAGTAATATAAATGTGAGCACTAATTTTAGTGCGGTCCAGAGATATTGTGACCCACGCTATCAATAGCGCTCCACTTGTAATCAGGACCTGTGTGTGAAGAGGTATAAACAAACATTTATAATATGCGATTGCTACATGCAATTTCTAGATGTTGTGGTGGTGATTTCCATTTTCTTGCTTTTAATGCAGATCCCGTTAGCTGTACAGGATATCACATATTAAAAACATACAGATACGTAAATGTGTGTCCTGCCCACTGCAGATAGACTATGCAACGAATAGAGCTTTAATGAATCTAGACCGTGAATACAAATACACCTCTAAAATGTTGTCTGTGGCCATTTCAGAGAGTCTTGAACATGAGCAGCATAACAGAAGTATTCTAAATATGTTTTAAAGAACTATTGAAAAGTATTGGTTAAATGAATTGTAATTGCCGAGAACTTTTCCGCTCCATGTTGAATACACAGCTTTTTTGTCCAAAAAATCAACAACAACCCGCTATTGTTATTCTGTTAAAATGAAAAGGTGCCCTTTATGGTTGAAAACAAATCGACCAAAAGAATGGAATCAACCCCTAAGTTGTCTCTCTTTTAATTTTAAGGATTTTTTCCCTTATTGATATAGGGAAAAAAAACCTAAGCTGCCATAGTGTTGGCAGTGGCAGTTCTATGGGGTGCTGAAGGGAGCTATACAACTCCAAACGCACATGTAGCGTCTCCATTGAGCTGCAAAGGGTTCTATATATTATGTTCACCCCCCAAATATTCTAGAACTGCCACTAAGTGTTGGGGGTCCCTAGGCCTTTTTGATGGCCTGCTATAAGGGTAAATATGTGTAAAGTGCCTTAAAACTAGTGTATTTTTACTTTTAACATACTGTAATTGTGCTTAAAATTTAACCCCCAAGCCACCTGTTTGAAACCGCTGGAATTTATCTTTGAAATGGTGAGTCTTGGGGGTTTCTAGAGCTTAAAAAAAGCTGAGATTGAGGTTTTAGAATACCAACTACTGGCACTTCCAGGTTTCTAGGGTTTGGTGACGTCACCACATATGTGATGCTAGTGCACTAGACCACCAGCAATGCAAGGTAAGGGGCATGATTAGTTCCAAAAGTGCAGTCCCCCTACCCCTAGGATGATGACACATGGTGATGAAACACTTATTCCAGTCAGAGGGTAGCTGAGGCTCTTAAAAGTAAACATCCAGTCCGTTCAGAAGTGTGGCCATGATGGAATTACACAGAAGACTGCAATAAGCGTTTCATCACCACCTATCAGATGGAGTGGATGTTTGGAGGCACACTGGATGGAGGAACGGCCTTAAGCACTGGATTATAATGGTTTGTAGAGATTTTTTTTACATAAGACTCTTTACTACATGATTATAGAATATATAATTTTTTTCTGTATCCAATCAAGAAACCCTGAGCCTTCCTTCATGTATCATGCCCAAAGCTTTGAACCAAGCTGCTATAACTCACCTCTATAGGCAAATAGAAAGAGTATAGCATATGGTCTTGAATTGCTAAATCAGGGCTTTCACCTATAAAGATACAAGTAGACAGCACACCTCCTTTTCAAAAGTATCATTGCACTAACAGATTTGTTAAAAAAGTGGTGACTGATCCTGATAGTTTGTGCATGTTCTGGACAATTTTTTAACCCCTTAGATATATATTATTAGCTATAGAAATAACCCTAATTGAATCATTGAATATATTTATTTTAACTGTTTATTTTGCATACCTCAGAGTGCCTACTTTTATGTTATTTTTTTATTTTTATTGGAAAGGGTACACAGGACAGCATATAAGACAAGATACAAAAATATGGTAGCAAATAAGTGGCACATAGTGCATACATTTCGCAAACAATCCATGGTAGGTGTCCTTATCAAGACTTGGCTTATAGCATATGTACAAGGATGGGCCTTTAGCAGGTATTATCGTCCATATTTTGATGTACTAGTCCTTGGCTGCTTTAGTCTGCTTCTTGGCCTTTCCAAGTAGGGGGAGTAGTAGGGGGAGGGGGGGAAAAGGGCACAGAGAATTGAGGGGGGGGAGGGGAAAAGAAGTGAGAAAAGAGAAGCAAAAAAAAACTAAGTAAAGAAAAAGGGGGATGAGGGTGGAGAGAAAACTCCTTCTGGAGATGAGTTTCGTGGTTCGCTCTGTTCCTACTCAAAGTCTAGTTCCTGAGGAACCATGTGTCCCAAATGTTCCAGTATAGGTCTAATTTATCTAAGTGTAGGTAAAACTCTCTCTCCATTATGGCAAAGGAGTCAATTAGTGTCAGAATGGCCTCTATGGTGGGGAGATTTTATTGTTTCCAATTTCTAGCAATAGACACTTTAGTGGCTGCAAATATGAAAATATGAAATATGAAAATGTTGAAGAGGGACGACTTGGGGCATTTTTGAGTACTATACCTAGGTCACTGCACATGTCAAATATTCTATCCCACAATGGAGTTAATTTTGGGCAGCTCCACCAAATGTGGAGGTCAGAACCTGTATGTCCGCAACCCCTCCAACAGCTTGGTGAGTGTGTAGGGGCCATTTGTGAGAGCCTTAGGGGAGTGTAATGCCATTGAAGTGCAATTTTGACGTATAGTTCTATGGCGTTATCACAGTGTAAAATTTGCTTTGTAAGTGAGAAGGCTTCAGCCCAAGCCTTCTCAGAAATTTGGGAGTATAGGTCCTTTCCCCAGGCTTTTAGCTGCCAGGTATCACCTGCTACTACAGCTTTCATAATCAGACTATAGTGCCAGGAGAGAGGTTTGGATAATTTGGAGCCAGACAGCCATCTTTGTTCCCAAGCCGTCTGATATCTGAGCCCTATTTTCGAAAATCCCCAGGCATTTAAAAGGTTATGTAATCTGAGTTTTTCAAATGGGAGCCAACTTGGGGGTTATGTGACTTTTTAAATGTATTTGGATTTCAGAAACAAACACAAACTCGTTAGTGTTTTCCATTTTTGAGAATTAAATGACTCTCTGGGACTTTGTCATGCTAAACTTTATTTATTTGCCATCTTCTACTTTGAGGGGAAACCATGTGATGTCCTCACAACACAGCATCAAGCAGAACATCAAGATTTCATGTGAGATCAGCAAGGGAAATTCTCCATATTTCATGTACTGACCTTGTAGTAGTGCTCTTCTCAACAGATGGTCACTGAAAAGCTAAGAATGCCAATTGCAGATAACAGCAGAGCAATGAGGACAGGTATTGATAAACTCTACAAATGACAACACAACATACTAGTTTACAGGTGAAATGGTTTTATATTAATGAAATAAAAAAATGTATACTGCTAAATAAACAAATATAAAATGAGTAATAGCATTCCTAGGATTCAGACAATCTATGGGATTTGTGGGTTTGGCAGATAAAATGTGCTAGAGGGCTGCAAAAGGATCTGTGGGACTTACCTAGATCATAGTGCCCTTAAAAAATGTCCTGAAGAAACATATATAATACAACAAACCCTGCAGAGGAAATGTAACTCTGTGGGGCTCCACAAGCCAGGAGAGAAAGTACAGAAGAATGTTCTCATAAGAAAACTCTCAGGGATCAGTCAGACTCTCTCTCTCCCCCTCTCTTTTGCTCGCTCTCTCTCCCCCCTCTCTTTTGCGCTCTCTCCCCCCTCTCATTTGCTCTCTCTCCCTCTCTTTTATTCTCTTTTTCCTACCTTTCTATTGATCTCTCTCTCGCGCGCGCGCGCCTCTATTCATGTCTGGTCCAGCCCCCACCATGCCCGGTCTCGCCCACCATTCTGGCGTGGACACTACAGAAGATCAGGTAGACTCTAAGGCCAAGTGTGTTTGTCCTTGCGCTGCCTCTACTGCGCATGACAGCTTCGGACAAACACACTTGGCCTTTTATATTATAGAATAGTACTGAGCACTCATCCCTGTTCTTTGCCATTAGCAGATTGTTTTAGAACACGTACCAGGCACTCACTATATACTGAACCAAACAGAGTGCATCGTATACATCACTGACTGACAACCTGGCTTATAGCTGAGCAGTACGAAATGTATCAGTGAATTGCTTAGTAAATTGAGTTGACAGTAAAGTCAAAATTAAACTTAAATCAATTAGATAGAGCATGTAATTATAAACAAGTTTTCAATTTACTTATGTTATCAATTTTGCTTAGTTCTTTTGGTATCCCTTGTTTAAGAGTAATCCTATATGAGTTTAGGGGGTTTCACGTGTCTTTAGCTATCTGGCAGCAGTGTTTGCAACAATGTTTATAGTGATGTTATACATAGTTGCAAATGCTGCTGCTATATGCATGTGCACGCTCCTAATTTCCTGTCAGTCTACCCATGCTCTATCTGAATCATGAGCATATCATTTTTACTTTACTGTCACTTAAGTTATAGTACTTTGTATGTTTATAATGCCAAGCCGCATACACACATTACTAAGAGCTGAGCCAAATAATATACATACAACTGTATAAGAATAAATCTTTATTAAGAATTAGTGTTGTGAGTATTTTATCTATATAGAATGAAACAAATATTTAAACATTTGAATCTATACAGATTCTGTTCTATATTAATGGATTTGTACAAAAAAGCTTACAAATGACTTATCTATAAATGTATTTATTTACAAATAATGTAAATATATATACACATTATGGTATATAATACTTTCATAAGTAAAGATGCAGCCGAAAGGAAAAATTGTTTATATAAAAACACTATTAAGACACATTAATTTTCTGTAATATCCTTTACTGAAGTAAGGTGCTTAAAAGCAGTTACGTCACATACTCAGGTACTCATTGCTAACTCATCATTAAAAAAAACTGAGAACGATTTATTAGGGACATTACCTTTGCTAATTGCACAAATATGTGGTCTTAAACATTACTTATAGTGCTTTTTGCAATTGTTGAAAATGTAATAATAATAATAATGACATTGAAAAGTCTCTGCTTTTTAACCGACCTGTTCTAAATAAGAATGACATCTTGGTCTTTTTAATCACACACACATTTTTAAACCTGACAAAACATTCATAGCAATACATGTCAGTAAGCGACAACTAATGGCCGTAGAGGACTATATACAAGTGTTTAACTTGCCTAGGCTTATCCTCAACTCTTACTTATGTCCCTTGCGATATGTTTCTAAAACATCCCTTTAATTGCTGCCTAGTTATTTGCACACTTTGAATCTGAGATGGGAACTAAAAAAGAAGCTAAGAGGGATACTTTATGCATAAGTTGGCATGACTCCGTCCAAGCTAAAATTGTGCTGCAACCCTAGCCTTGGGCCTTGTTGGCTAATACCTAAATGTGTCCCTGAATGGCCCTAGGGCTGTTATTTTTGAGTTACTCAATCTGCTTACAAGATTAAAAGGGACGTGCCAGTGTAAACATAAAACACTATTTTATTAAAGCAACTTATTTTTAACACATTGCTTTTAAAAGGGTTAAACACACAGTCAATGCTGCACTCATGAAACACCCTCATTCTTCTCCAGATCAGGTTAAGGTCAGCGACTGGAGCATAAGTATGTATGCCTGCTTCCGATTGGCCCACCAGCTGTATCATGCAGTGGCACAGAAGCAAAACATATTTGATGGTGTATTAAAACAGAGCATTTTATTTTTTGCCCTCGTCAGTCCCTTTACGTCAGCATAAACAGCATTTTAACCAATGCATATCTCATTACACACCATTAATTGTTCTACTACTGTATAATACAGGTGGCCCTCATTTTACAACGGTTCAATTTACACCGTTTCAGAATAACAACCTTTTTTTCCAGTCATGTGACTGCTATTGAAAAGCATTGAGAAGCAGTGCATTTATTAAAATAGCCAGTAGGTGGAGCTGTCCGCTTGTGTTGCAGCAAAGCCAAGCAAGCTGAAATTAATCAGTTTAACCAGACCTAAACTATAGAGCAGATTTCAAAAGAACAAGATCTTCCTGTCTATAAATCAGTCCAGATTGGAATGCATAGAAAGAACTGTTTGCAGAAAAATGCAAGTGAAGTCTGTGTTGTGTGATTATTTTATTAGGTTTATAATGCTGTTTAGCAAAAGTTTTTTATACTTAGTTTAATTATATATTCTGTGTTGTGTGATTATTTTATTAGGTTTATAATGCTGTTTAGCATTCAATGTCTTCATTTCAAAGCTTTAAAAATAATGTATTAGGTGTTATTATGACAATTTTGAGAGGGGCCTGGAACCTAACTCCCTCACTTCCCATTGACTTACATTATAAACTGGGTTTCAATTTACAACGGTTTCGATTTACAACCATTCCTTCTGGAACCTAACCCCGGCGTAAACTAAGGGCTACCTGTACTTCCTTTGATTTACAGTTTGTTAGACTATCAAGAGGTTCAAGAATAATGTGGAGCTATTTTAAACCTGAGTGACATGTATTAGGTATTGTACGTTAAACGGGCTGTCTCTCATTAACCTCAATTTACATAAAAGTGGGTCAGAAAATTGCAAAGCACACTATAAGCAATGTTCGTAATACTTAAAGGGACAGTCTACTCCAAAATTGGTATTGTTTAAAAATATAGATAATGCCTTTATTACCCATTCCCCAGTTCTGCACAACCAACACAGTTATATTAATACACTTTTTACATCTGTGATTACCTTGTGTCTAAGCCTCTGCAGACTGCCCCCTGATCACATGACTTTTTTTTTATTATCTATTGACTTGCATTTTATCCAATTAGTGCAGTGTCTGCCACAAGCCACGGGTGTGAGCACAATGTTATCTATATGGCTCACATAAACTAGGACACCCCTGTTGTGAAAAGCTAATAAAAAAAGCATGTGATAAGAGGCTGTCTGTAGTGGCTTAGAAACAGGCAGAAATTTAGAGGTTTAAAGGTTATAAAGTATATTATATAAAACAATGTTGGTTGTGCACAGCTGGGGAAAGTGTAGTAAAGGCATTATCTATCTTTTTAAACAATAACAATTCTGGTGTAGACTGTCCCTTTAATTACTGTAAGTCCCTTTGACTTTAGAATGCATTTAGAATGTTATAAAAATGTCTAACCATATATTCTACATTTAAAGTAACAATGCAATAGAGCCATCCCATATAGTAGTGAAGGTTTTAGCTGAATGTTTAAAAAAACAAAAAAAGTTCAAGTAAATGTCACATTTGTTTTAATTTTAAAGGGACATTAGTACAATTTTTTTTATAAATATACACATCAGAAATGAATCACTGTAATCAAACAGATCTGCATATGTGCAATGTTTTCCAACAATTTAAACTGTCATTTTTAAGCAGAATTTCCATTATTTAGCAGTATATGGATTGGACACCTCTATGAAAAGCCACTTAAGTGCTGTATTCCCATCTCCATCACTGTTGCCATCTACAGACTAATATAAATGAGCGCATGTCCATATCAACCAACCACTGTGTGGCATGTTCTATTGAGAAAACGAAAGGAGGGTGTGAAACGCGCCAGGTTACATTCATTTTGTTACGTTAGTACTAACACTCCTCGTGTATCCTACAATCTGTAAGTTTTAATTCTTTTTAATAAAATGTGCCATTTATGGAGTTTCTGTGCATAGTCTGTGCAGTATATTTCTACATTGGATTAACGTGTCTGTGAGTATAGTTGGAGCAGCAGGAACTGATATAGTGGCATGTAGGAGGGTCAGGGGTCTACATTCCATGAAATGCACTTCAGCATATTTAAAGGGACGGTATACAACAATTTTCATATAACTGCATGTATAATAGACACTACTATAAAGAAGAATATGCACAGATGCTGATATAAAAATCCAGTATAAAACCTTTTAAAAACTAACTTAGAAGCTCCCAATTTAGCACTGTTGCTGAGGTTAGACTGGGACATCCAGTGAAAGGGGCTGGGAAAACAAGAATAAAAGACACTCCCTCCCATTCCCTAAATATTAAAAGACAGATAACAAACAGGAGCCAGAAGGAGTCTGTAAACGAGTGTATACATACATCTGACACTGTGGGACTTGGTTAGGAGTCTGAAAATCAGCACAATGTTATTAAAAAATAAGAAACTATACGTTGTTACAAAAACACTCCCAGATGGGCTATATAAATGGATCATCTACAAAACATTTATGCAAAGAAAATCTAGTGTACAATGTCCCTTTAAATGGAGTGGGAAAACACAATTTCCAGATTTAAATATCCGGTAAAGCAGGCAAAATAAATAATAAAAGTATATTGCAAAGTTTATTTACTGAACATAATGATACCTTTTCTTTTTTTTACAGGGAATTCAATTCTGAGTTTAATGTCCTTTTACATTTGCATATCTCTACTAACATTATTGCCTAATCCGATAGATAAAACTCAAGTTTGCCCATTTCCACTGTGAACAGTCCGGATAAATCAAAAGCAACCTGTCTTAGCCTTACAAAACAAACTTATAGTAAATATCTCAGCCGTCTATGAAACCGGGAAAAGGGCTGTGGATAAAATAACTTTTTTTATGCGAATCAAACTAGAAATGGCTTGTAAATTAATAAGAAAACAACTTAACATTGTAACTTAAAAATAATTTAATTGTAGAAAAAGACATTGAGTCACATTAATTAAACAAAGAAAGTACATCATTTGTACATAATTATACCTGACTTTGGTTATGTTATATTATAAATTGTTTGGTATCTAGGCTAAAAGTGAAGAAACTATTCTATATATATAAAAAAAACTAAGCTAGAGCTATTGTAAACGTGTACAACTCTGTAAACATCTCTCTCTCTCTCTATATATATATATCTGTGCAAGGTTGCAAAAAATGTGTGCAGACTATGATAAATTGTGTTCCACCTTTTAAATAAAACAAAAAGAAATGTATACACATATTTCTGCTATGAAACAGTTTTACCTTAGAACTGTTAAAACTATTTACCCAACAGAAATGCGCTGAAAAATAAGAACAAAAAAAATACACAAAACAACAAGAATATACACAAAGCAACTTAAAGATAAGTATATCAAAGTTATTTCCTTTGAAAATATAAAAACTTAACAAGAAAAAAAAGGACATAGCAAGTTTCTAAGAAAAAACTGTGGCTCAAAAACATTTCATGTGTAAAGGATAATTACATAAAATTGGATTTCTTTGGAGGTGGGAAAGGTAATACAATTTACAGAAATAAAAAACAAATGTTACAAAAGCAGCATTTAGAAATTTCGTATACGTTTTAAAATGCACGTGCTGGCCAAACCTGGGCAGCTATTATACACAAGGGCAGGCACTTCCTTTTAGCAATCATAGGATTTAAGCAATATTCACAGTTAAATAGTACAGTAGTTTTAGCGTGGATATTAATAAAAATATTTTTTTTCTATAGAGGTAAAAATAAAGAAAAAAAAATAGTTGTTCTGATTTCATTCATGAGTTTAAAAATAATGTGTGAACATTAAGCAGCACACCAGCAAAACTGGTTTATATGCCATGATTGACAACTCATTTTTGAATGTCTCATTTTTAAAGGGATATAAAACTTTTATACATAGTATATATCAGCAATTGAAAAAAGTTCTGTATACAAAATAAATATTTGTTTCAAAGCATTAAAATTGTCATTTTGTTAGCAAAATCTGCATTGTTTTGAAATACCCGTTTTAAGGGGCTATTACCTTACCTGTTGAGGCTAATTAGGAAGAGATATAAATTAGTTGCTACAGTGACCAAGCAATCAGTGTGTACAATGCAGACGGAAGTTGTTGTTTTTTTACTATGTATAATTAAACATTTTGTAGGGAATTCATGTTTGTGCTTTATGTCCCTTTAAGAGAAGACTTCCCAACTTGAGTTGACAATTAATACTAGAGAAGTTTACTTGGAAAGTGGAGTTTTCTTTTGTAAACGTAGCACTTTTTAATACTTTTTCTACATTTTTTTAATCCACCCCATCAAAGCCCTGAGCATTTTCAATTGCTATGTGAAGCTTGTCCCATAAGTCTTCAAATGTTTCGTAGGGAGGTAAATCCAGGCGGTTAAAGCTGGAGACAAACAATAAAAAAAACACAAAATATAGTAAACTTGTAGACATAAATATATAACATTTAATCGGGACATTGTATTCAGAAATGTTCTGTTATCCATATATAAGAGCCGCATGTAAACATGTTAGAGACCTGCCTCAGTGCATACAATTTCACAATGTGTGCTTCATTCTTTTGGTATCCTTTGTTGAAGGAGCAGCAATGCACTACTGGGAGATAGCTGAACACATCCGGTAAGCCAATGAAGTTCATGAGGCATATATGTGCAGCCACCAATCAGCTAGCTCCTAGTAGTGCATTGCTGCTCGCGAGTCTACCTAGGTATGCTTTTTCAACAAAGGATAAAAACAGAACAAAGCAAATAGAAGTACAATTTTAAGTTATTTAAATTGCTATATCTGAATCATGAAATAAATGTTTTTGTTTTTATTGTCCCTTTAAAATTTTGTATTGCATTAATAAATAAAACAAATATTTTAGCATGTACTTTTAGGAGACACTTAAATTTACTTCTATTATAAAATCTACTTTGCTCTTTTGGTATTCTTTGTTAAAAAGTATATCTAGAGATGTTCAGGGTGATTGGTGGCTGCACATACATGTTTTATCATTGGCTTATCAGATGTGCTGAGCTAGGTCCAAGTAGTGCATTGCTGCCCTGGAACTGACTTTAACTATGTGTTTAATACATTTGCATGGGCTAAACACAATTTTGTTATTGCACTATTGCTTGCATATAACTAATGGCATTACAGTATTTTCTTTTGTATTTGTATGTCCCTTTAATGCACATTGACGTATTGGTACTTTCCATTAATGCTCAATAAGCAATAGCAGAAAACACCTATCAGCCAATAAGCATTAACAGGAACTGCCTATCAGCCAATAAGCATTAGCGGGAACTGCCTATCAGCCAATAAGCATTAGCGGGAACTGCCCATCAGCCAATGAGCATTAGCGGGAACTGCCCATCAGCCAATAAGCATTAGCGGGAACTGCCCATCAGCCAATGAGCATTAGCGGGAACTGCCCATCAGCCAATGAGCATCAGTGGGAACTGCCTATCAGCCAATGAGCATTAACAGGAACTGCCTATCAGCCTATAAGCATTAGCAGGAAGTGCCCATTAGCCAATGAACATCAGTGGGAACTGCCTATCAGCCAATAAGCATTAACAGGAAATGCCTATCAGCCAATAAGCATTAGCAGGAAGTACTATACAACTCATACAGCTAAACTAGTTTCAGTTTAAATAATATCTCATATTCGTTACAAATAAATGTAATATGTTCCACTGCTGCTATTTCATATGGATGACAGTTTTTTAGTACAGTGTTCCTTTAATAAGCTTTTTACCCTTATTCTTTTTTACGTGTTACACAGCTTAGTTAGGCAATAAATAACCTTTAGTACAAGGTGTTCACTGTCACATTTATCAATTCTGCAAGCTGAAAGTATTTCTAAATGATATTTGTCTTTAGAACAGACAGAAAGGAAAAACATATTAAGCTGAGAATATCATTATAATACATTTTCAGCATAAAATAAAGCTCTATGCCATACGATAAGCCTCACCATGTGTGCGCTCTGGGAAGTTTTTCTGGGGTGCCCCATTTTTCAACTGTAAACAACTGTGGTCCATTTGAGCCTAAAATCAAACCAAAAATAGTTACTGAATTGTGAGAACTAAACATTAGTTTTAAAGTACTAAGCAAAATGTTCACAATTTGGGGCTGATTTATCATGGCCCGAATCAGCCCCAATGCAGCTGTTTCCACGCGAGCCTTCAGGCTCGCTGGAAACAGGAGTTAAGAAGCAGTGGTCTTAAGACCGCTGCTCCTTAACTCATAGCCTCCTCTGAGGCTGCGGTCTACAATCAGCCCGATCGGATTGATTGACACTCCATACTAGCAGCGGGGTGGCCGCGAATCTGCAGGGGGGCGGCATTGCACAAACAGTTGACCAGAACTGCTTGTGCAATGTTTAATGCTGACAGCGTGTGCTGTCGGCATTCAGAAATGTCTGGCGGACATGACTCGCTACAGCGGATCATGTCCTCCAGACATTGATAAATAAGCCCCTTTAGCTCAATTTCATAAAATGGAGGGAATTAACAATCATTTAAAAAAAAGATATTTTAATTTAGGATCTTAAAGGGACATTGAACTGTAAAATTGTCCCTCAATTTTACCTGCTGGAGTGTATACATTTTTTAAAAAAACAGCTAATTTACCTTTATTTTGTCATTTAAAATAGCTGCTTTTAACTGCTGAAACCACTACGTATATTGAAAATTCCAATACTGCACCAAAGGGTACATAAAAGCTATGTAAACATTCAATCCCAGTAGGGGTGGGCGAGAGAGGTACTAAAATGTTAATTTCCAGTGTGTATAGAAAGGGATAACATAACATTTGCTTTTTAAACAGATGTGGTTTCAAATAGCAAAAACAGTTAATCTATGTACACAAATAAACCTAAAGGAACAATTTCCCATACATTTTCGACTCTGCAGCTGGTAATTAGAAACACATTAAGAGGAAAACAATTTTACAGTACAATGTCTCTTTAATGCGGGACCTGACAAAAAACAGTGCTTAATCATTTTGGAAGAGTTGGCTCAACAGATGTTAGTAAAAAATACATGTGTATCAGTTAAAGTGATGGTAAATCCAAACGTTTAACAAACGCTAGGATTTACCATCACTAAGAATCAAAGGGAGTTTCATTGATCAAACATGTACAAAAGGGTGCTAAACTCACTCTTTCTGTGCTGTTGCACAGCACTAAATTCAGCGGCTCTGTCCGCCCACGGCACAACAATCTCCTTCAATGAGGTGACGTTTGCACCTCTGAACCAATAGCCGTGCGTGTCAACTGACAGGTTTCTGTATTCACGCACCGCTATTGGTTCAGAGATGGAAGCTGCACCTCATTGGTAGAAGATCGGTGTGCAGTGGGAGGCCGGAGCCGTTGAATTTAGCGCTGTGCAACGGCACAAAAAGGGTAAGTTTAGCACCCTTTTGTACAGGTTTGAGCCATGAAAATCCCTTTGATTTTTAGTGATGGTAAATCCTAGCGTTTGTTAAACGCTTGGATTTACCAGGACTTTAAGATGTGAAGATCAAAAATCGTGGAGTAAAACGTAAAATGAAATGTTAAAATCTTAATGCTGACACCTGAGTTGTGTGTTATGTGCATATAGCTGTGAAGTTCTTGGGTGGCAATAAATATTTATTCAGATTTTTCTCACTGATGATCTTTTTACTGCCCAGCGCACTCCATTACTCAAAGTTTCAACTTAACATCTGAAATTTATACACGTTACTACCTGCACCAGGTTCTTACTATTACTTTTTGACTACACAACATATTCTCTTGTATATGAAAGTTTTGAAAATGTATTGATGCATTATGATTAAAAACAGTATAGCAATTCACCAAAACAGTATTATTGTCTCAGATTAATGTGTAGCCACTCACAAAGGGTAATACGTTAGGGTTATGGAAGTCTACAAATAACAATGTAGGGATACACCTGAATGGCACCTTCAACATATCAGTTACTAACAGTTCTTAATATGAATTAAAATGCTTAAAAGGCCATAAAAAGCCTTTTAAAGATTTTTTTTGTAATCTTGTAGTAACATACCAGCAAAAACTAAAAATTCTGAATACATTAAAGTGAAAATTCAATCCTAGCGTTTGTAAAACCCTAGGATTGACCATGGAAACAAATAAAGGGGACTCTCATTCATTAGGTATAAAATACTTCATGCAGAAAGCTCCTTATTTGTTTCAAGCGGTTGCCGTTCTGAGCTGCTCAAGCAGCGCATGGCAGAAAGCTGTTTTGCTAAAAGGTGAAGTTTCCACTTCTTAGCGAATAGCGTGCGGGAAATCTAGCGGCACAGGGAGACAAGCAGAATTTACTGCATAGTTATTGGCTAAGAGGTGAAAACGTCACCTCTAAAGCAAAACAGCGTTCTGCCGTGGGCTGACTTAGCAGCTCAGAACGGCGAACGCTTGAAACAAATAAAGGAGCTTTCTGCATGAAGTATTTTATACCTAATGAATGAGAGTCCCCTTTATTTGTTTCCATGGTCAATCCTAGGGTTTTACAAACGCTAGGATTGAATTTCACTTTAACAGTGTGTATGCTGCAATCTCTCTCCAATACTTGTTTTATTCGGAGGAGCCAATCCAGACTTGGATATAGCTATATTTTTATTCTTTTGTAGTATTCTTTTAAAATGCTTCTTATCTCCTCTGCTGGAGTCAATTAGGGACCTATATAAATTAATGTGTACAGTGCCAGAAACAACTAGCTAGTTATGTCTCCAGTATAAACTATATAATAAATTTATGCTGAAAATATTTTTTTACTATGTATAATAAAACGTTTTCTATTCCAGTCTCATGTTTTGTAACCCAGTTATGCGCAAGCAAAAAGGTTATAAAGGCTCAAAGATATGACGTCTCAGGCAGGAAAAGGGCTTTAACATAGAGAAACAAACATTTATATGTCTAAATATAGATGTGTGTGTGTGTGTTTACATATGTATTTACAGGCATAAATACACATAAAAACGCATAAATACATATGTACACAAATAGACATTTATATGTGCATTGGAGCCTTTTTGCTGTCAAGTAGCTGAAAACACGAACAAGCATATTTATGCAATATTCATATTTAATAACGTGTTTAACCATGTATTTACTGTAAATATTTCACATTTCAATGTTTTGCACATAGCATAATATGTTCTATGTATTTCTAAATATATTTTCCTATATATATATCTGTATGTATCTATACCTATATATAATCATGTATATATATATATATATATATAACCCATCAGATATACGTAGAAATATGTATTTATGAATATATAGAACATAGTATGTGAAATATTCATATTTTCATGTCGGGTTAGCGCACTTGAGAAAATGTGATCGGGTTTGCATGTGAGTAGGGTGTTTTTATCCCTACTTTTTTGCTCCTTTGACTTCTATGGGGAATACATTAACGTGCGCGCGATATACTAACTCTGGCTTTTTGTGCACATTGGGTTAGCATGCAAGCGAAAACTTTTAACTTTCAACTTGTAATACGAGCGCAGCCCGACAAACACACAAAGCTTACTTCTAGTGGAGTTAGAGCGGGAGCGTGAAATACCACTACACTTGTAATCTGGCCCTAACTGAATACAGATAAAGATAGACATATCAGAGTATCAATACTCTATTGGAGACGTCCATACCATACAACTCTGCAAATCCATTCATGGGCACCCGGGATGTGCCTGTGACAAACTGAAGCAGCCGGATTCTTTTTTCTGCGTCCATCATTAGAACAGCCTATATAAAGAAAACATAATGAGTTGGGGCATTTATTTTAAATGATTAAGTATGGTTTAAATTGTATAAACCTATTAAAGGGAGTTTACATATGTTCTGTATTTTCATTTATATATTTATGTAGAACTAACACAACAAGGTGTGCTACAAATAGCTTCCTTTAACTAAACAGAAATTTCCCATGAAATATACTGTATTGAAGTATGACAAAATCAGTTTACAGCAGGGGTGTCCAAACTTTGCTCTCCAGAGGTTTTGGAACTACATTTCCCATGATGCTCAGCTAGATAAAATGCTGGCTGAGCATCATCGGAAATGTAGTTCCAAAACCTCTGGAGAGCAAAGTTTGGACATCCCTGGTTTACAGGCTTGTAGGCTGCTGAGACATATGATATACTCAAATAAGGCCTCTGATTCTTTAGAAGTTTGCTGAGACTACTGACGATCAACCATAATCCTTTACCCAAAAACTGACAAAACTACAGTCTCTTCTAAGTGACCACGTCAATGAAGGAAACCTTTACTAACGTTATCCAAGTGACTAAAGTCCTTGTGAAGTAACAATTTGTTAATAATCAATTCAGATTTTACCAGGTACATACTTTTTATTTAAATAATATGTACATTTTCTCATAGTTACATTTTTTTTAAATTGTTTATGTCTTGAAAAAAGGTGCAAGATAGTTTTTCTATAACATATACCTTTGAGGTGGACCATGCACAAATAAACAGCTAAACAATGTTTTTCTTATAAACCCTTCCTCAAAAATCATGTTTAAAAAAGTGAAAAATAAAAAGTTCATACTATAATAAATAAAAAAAACAACAATACAATATACTAAATTATTATGAACAATAGTTTACCATATATACATATGTAATGATTTCCCCAATACAATTTAGTGCTTTCATATTTAGCTAACATGTTTCAAGTACCTTAGTATTAGTGAACATTAAAAAAGTGACAATCTTCATAGCACTTTACCGGTAATTACAGGCTGATATTTAATGATTAATGATTATTGTTGTGTTTTTTAAGGTTAATTACCACATATGTAACTCAATTATAACTATAGATAAATAGTTTTACTAAACTAAAGAGAAGGGGTAAAATAAAACTAATTTTTACATTTTGTAAATATTAATAAAATAAAAATACCTTCCAAAACCATTGTATGACTTGGTGACCCTGAGCGTAGCCATTTTTGTACTTTGAATGCTCCCTCCAATCATTCACATCCACGTCTCCTAACCCACACATTAGCAGCTAGAATATCAAAAGAAAACAACTGTTAAGACACATTCAGTAACATTTGTAATTAACAATGAATTTGTGTGTGAAACATACCTCCAATTCGTTTTCATCAAAAATCTTAATCAAGTCTTGTGGAATAAGTTCAAAGAAGCCCTTAAAGAAAACATATACATGTAAATCTGCTTAGCTTATTTTGGTGCTTCACTTTGACAATCTGTTGTGAAGTTAGGACACAAAAATAAATAAATAATACAAAAGAAAAAAGAACTCCCATACTGAAATTCCAATATCTCGGCTCAGTTGCCTAAATGGCCTTTACCAACAAATAGCAATTCCTCTTTATTTTAGAAAATGAAAATATGGGGAAGCTGCAACTTATTTAGCTGTACTTAGGGAACTAGGTCAAGTTAGGAAGTTTTGTTAAGTATGATTTATGTTCCTTTTTCTTGGTTCACCACAGTCACACTAACCAACCAGTGAAAATGAATAGTACTTATTTGTAAACCAAAGCAAAATGCATAAACATTCTGCTGAATATGGCATCTGTCCATTAAAGACATCCAGGCTGTGATGCTGCAACAAACAATCCATACAGAATTCATAGTTTCTGCCAGCATATATCCTGTGTGATAACCATATGGAATAACAAGTTGTCTATCAGTCTGCCTCCAGTCTTTTGTCCTGTCTAGTTAGATTGAGAGACAATGACCCATGTCCAGTGTAAGACAATTGCCAGGACAAAAAAAGGAAATCTAATGTCCCATCAAATAGGGAGAGTGAGGGGATAGTGCCTGTTGCTTAACTACCTGCTGTAATAAATACATAAAAAAACAAACAAATGTGAGGTACCAGAGGGATGATTTCATGATACACACGAAGCACATGCAATTAAAAAAAAAATCTTTCTAATCTACTTCTATTGTCAAATTGTGCACAGTCTTTTTAGTCTTTCTGAGACATCAGCTCCTAATGAGCATGTGCAATACTTCACAGCGTTTAAATATATGTCTGTGATTTGTTGATGGCTGTCACATGGTAGAAGGGACAGAGACATAAAAGAACATTTTCCAATTTGTAAGTACTATTGCTTTAACTTCTGTATTTAATACCCCTTTAAAGAACCACTAAATACAGTACAATTGAATAATGGACAAATACACAATCAAAAGACAATGCAATAGCCCTTACTTTGAATTTAGCAACTTTATAAACGCTTGTGTCTGCACAAAACATAACTGAGGTAAACTGCACTCTCACATTCATTTAGAACGTCTGCATCAGGCTTCATACAATTTTTTAAATTGGATCAATAAGAGACTGCGCCCGGAATCTAATCTTAAAGCTCCTTCACAGGTAATCTTCCCTATAATTACCGTATAAAATTACAATGTATTGAAATAATATGGAGTAAAGGAGTGCTAAAAGCTAAATAAGATAGTCTGGAGACCTCAATACAATTAATCAAACATACATTTATTTTAAAAAAAATTAAAAAGTGTCACACAGTATTATATATTAGGGACGTCTCCCTGGGTTTAAAACAATTCTATATCTAAAACAATAAAGTATACAATGTACCAAGTGTTTATGTATATTCCACCTTTCTATTAAAATTATCTCTTTTCCACCTTAATTAATATGTTGCCGCAGCTGTAGCGGTTGTTTTCTTAGTCTTTCAATCATAAAGCAACAATGTCTCTTTTTATGATTTTATGGATTTGTATTTATATAGGTCATTTATCGTTACAATGTCTTTTGCTGTTTTCTGTAATATTTGTAGACTTGTCTGTAAAACAGTTATTTTTGTATACAGATGGGCTTACCGGGTCTTCTGACACTTCTGTGTCTGGTGTACGTTGCCTGGGTGTCAGAATCTGATCACTGCTTTCTGTTTGGTATCGAAACCTGGACCACGCTCCTGCGTGTATGGGTTTCTTTTCTGCTGCCGGTCTGAAGCAATTTTCACCCCTGCAGTCTGGGTTCTTTGTTTACCGGACAGCCTCCTAAGACAGGTAGTTACGATGTACGCCTCCAGCGTGTGTATAGGAACTAGGACTTAGATTCGCAAACGGCCGTTTGTCTTAAACTTTCTTTCCCTTTCCTTTTTCAAAGTAGGGTTAGTTTAGTGGGTGCCCAGTTCTCTGTGGTAGAAAGAACGTCTACGCGTTTCGCCAATAGGCTTTATCAAGACGGATGATTTTAGTTGTTACACCGGCAGTTTAAAAAGCCCTCCATTCATTTCTATTGGTTGATAGGTACACTGTTTTGATAGGTGTTTTTTAGAAAGGTGGATTTCTCAAATGTCTTTAAGGTGGAATCTTTTTTAGCTTTTCTCTTTGCTACTTCATGTCTTTAAGGTGGAATCTTTTTTAGCTTTTCTCTTTGCTACTTCATAAGGGTTTTGGATGTCACCTGTTTGCTCAATTGTATAGAGTGGATTTTTATTTCTTTTTATCTTCTATATACACCTTCCAAACTTGCTATATTTCGCTTTTTTTACAATATTCAAATTTTGACCTTCTTATCTTATGGTGGAATTATCCGCCTTCTATTCTATTTCAGGATAATAATTGACTATATGTGTTACTATTTTGGTAAGCCATTTTTTCTATGTGTGTGAAACTAACTATCTATTGTAAACTAATTTTTTTCTAATTTATTATTAGTTGTACGAGTTTCAACCTTAAACTTAATTATTTTGGTTTTTTCTCTAATTAATTTATTTATTATTATTGTCTATATGATGATATAATTCTAAATTTCTCTACTTTTTTATGGTATATTTTTATTTTTATTTCCTTATCAATTTATTTTACTCTTAGTAGATGACTTTTCTTTTACATAGTTTAGGGTACTTAAAAGGTTTAGGGAAAAAAAAAAAAAAAGGTTGTTCTAAAATATATTTAATTTTCTTGTATATTATTAGTGGATTTTTGTTTTATGACAAAAGAAACGGGGATAGATCTAATTCTGAGTTTAATCCCGCAGGATAGAGGGTTTACATGTTGTAAATTAGCTCTGCTTCTGTTCTTAACAATTTCTCTTCAAAATTCCCTCCTCTCCATTCAGGTTTAAGTTTTTTTATGCCCCAGAAGGTGAAGTCTTTTAGGTTATTATTATGAACTTCCCTAAAATGAGTGTAAAGGTGTGTTTCTAGATTTCCTCTGTCTATACATGATAAGTGCTCTCGTATTCGTTCCCTTAGGGTTCTGGTGGTCTCCCCTATATATTGTAGATTACATGTGCATTGTATAATGTAGATGACATCCTTATCCTGACATCTTATGGTTTCTTTTATGTGATGTATCTTACCATTTTTATTGGATTTAATGTTTTTGCATTTACTGCTGAATTTACAAGACCTGCAGCCAAAACAGGGATAAAAACCGGCTAGTTTATTGCCTAATAGATCTTTTTCTGATGTGGAATCTGTTTTAAAATTTCTAAACTCACTGGGAGCTAGTATTTTTTTGAAATTTTTTGCTTTTTTGAAAATTATTTTTGGATTATCTGTCATTTTTTCGCCTATGAGAGGATCTGTTTGAACTAAATGCCAGTGTTTTTTTTAAATTTTTTGTAAAGTGTAGTGATCACTGTTGTAGTCAGTTATTAATGCAATGTTGAATTTATCTTCCTTTTCTTCTTTTTTGTCTATTTTATCTGAGTTTTTGTTTTTATATGTAAGTAGACTTTTTCTATCTTTTTGATCTACTTGTTCTTTTGCCTTTCTTATTATCTCTGTATTATATCCTCTATCAATGAATTTTTTCTCAAGTATCTCTATCTGTTCTAGATAATCTGACGTTTTCGTGCAGTTGCGCTTTATCCTGAGATATTGGCCTTTGGGAATATTTTCTTTCCATTTATTTAAATGGCAACTATTGAAATGTATTAAATTATTTGCGTCTACTTTTTTGAAGTGTGTTCTGGTGATTATTTCTTTTTCTATAATTTCAATGTCCAAATCTAAGAATGTTATTTTTTCTTTACTTGTGATATGTGTGAAATTAATTCCTATGTCATTTTTGTTCATGTCTGAAATGAATTTGTTTAATTCTATCGATGTCCCCTCCCATACAAAGATGATGTCATCAATGTATATTTTATAGAGCACGAGACTTGCGCCGAGCTCATGTTGGGATATAAATTCTTCTTCCCATTTTCCCAAGAATAAATTTGGCGAAACGCGTAGACGTTCTTTCTACCACAGAGAACTGGGCACCCACTAAACTAACCCTACTTTGAAAAAGGAAAGGGAAAGAAAGTTTAAGACAAACGGCCGTTTGCGAATCTAAGTCCTAGTTCCTATACACACGCTGGAGGCGTACATCGTAACTACCTGTCTTAGGAGGCTGTCCGGTAAACAAAGAACCCAGACTGCAGGGGTGAAAATTGCTTCAGACCGGCAGCAGAAAAGAAACCCATACACGCAGGAGCGTGGTCCAGGTTTCGATACCAAACAGAAAGCAGTGATCAGATTCTGACACCCAGGCAACGTACACCAGACACAGAAGTGTCAGAAGACCCGGTAAGCCCATCTGTATACAAAAATAACTGTTTTACAGACAAGTCTACAAATATTACAGAAAACAGCAAAAGACATTGTAACGATAAATGACCTATATAAATACAAATCCATAAAATCATAAAAAGAGACATTGTTGCTTTATGATTGAAAGACTAAGAAAACAACCGCTACAGCTGCGGCAACATATTAATTAAGGTGGAAAAGAGATAATTTTAATAGAAAGGTGGAATATACATAAACACTTGGTACATTGTATACTTTATTGTTTTAGATATAGAATTGTTTTAAACCCAGGGAGACGTCCCTAATATATAATACTGTGTGACACTTTTTAATTTTTTTTAAAATAAATGTATGTTTGATTAATTGTATTGAGGTCTCCAGACCATCTTATTTAGCTTTTAGCGCTCCTTTACTCCATATTATTTCATACAATTTTTTATCAGATGTCAGACAACATTAAAGTGAAGGTAAACTTTGATGAATGAAAGCCCGATTTTTTAAAATACTATTAAAAACGGGGGCACTTTCATTCATTAAAGTTTACAAAGCAGCCGTTTTGTTTAAAAACGTACCTTTCTTCTCTTTACAGCTGGAGCAGCTTCCCTTGCCCGGAGAGCCTCTCTTCATGGCATGGCCTCAGGCAATGATTCCCCTGAGGGGGAATCCATGATTGGAGGAAGCCGGATTAGTCATTGATGACGTGTGAAGAGAGGATCTCCGAGCGGGGGAAGCTGCTCCGGCTGTGAAGAGAAGAAAGGTAAGTTTTTAAACAAAACAGCTGCTTTCTAAACTTTGATGAATGAAAGTGCCCCTGTTTTTAATAGTATTTTTAAAAACCGGGCTTTCATTCATCAAAGTTTACCTTTACTTTAAAAGGACAGGAAACCCCAACATTTTCTTTCATTATTTGGACAGAACATAGCATTTTAAACAACTTTCCAATTTACATCTATTATCAAATTTGCTTCATGCTCTTGTTATCCTTTGCTGAATGAACAGCATTGCACTAATGGTAGCTAGCTGAACACATCTAGTCAGCCAATCACAAGAGCTAAATGTGTGCAGGCACCAATCAGCATCTAGCTCCCACTGGCGTAGGATATGTGCGTATTCTTTTTCAACAAGGGATACCAAGAGAACAAAGCACATTTGTAAATAGAAGTTAATTTAAAAGTGTCTTACAATTACATGTTCTATCTGAATCATGCAAGTTTAATTTTGAATTTTCTATCCCTTTAAACCCAAAAGTTATCAGTTGACTTAAAGCAATGGATCAATAACATTTGCTCAATCTGTTTAGTGATTTATTACTATGGCATAGCAATAGGTTGTTATAAATTGCATAAGGATTGTGAAGCTGCCCTCTTGTGTATTCTTATAAAAATATAGGGAAGAGCAAATACTTGCAACATACTATCCCAAAATGGCAAAAACATAATTTATGTAAGAACATACCTGATAAATTCATTTCTTTCATATTAGCAAGAGTCCATGAGCTAGTGACGTATGGGATATACATTCCTACCAGGAGGGGCAAAGTTTCCCAAACCTCAAAATGCCTACAAATACACCCCTCACCACACCCACAAATCAGTTTAACGAATAGCCAAGAAGTGGGGTAATAAGAAAAAAGTGCGAAAGCATAAAAAATAAGGAATTGGAATAATTGTGCTTTATACAAAAAAATCATAACCACCACAAAAAAGGGTGGGCCTCATGGACTCTTGCTAATATGAAAGAAATTAATTTATCAGGTAAGTTCTTACATAAATTATGTTTTCTTTCATGTAATTAGCAAGAGTCCATGAGCTAGTGACGTATGGGATAATGACTACCCAAGATGTGGATCTTTCCACGCAAGAGTCACTAGAGAGGGAGGGATAAAATAAAGACAGCCAATTCCGCTGAAAAATAATCCACACCCAAAATAAAGTTTAAATTTTATAATGAAAAAAACTGAAAATATAAGCAGAAGATTCAAACTGAAACAGCTGCCTGAAGTACTTTTCTTCCAAAAACAGCTTCAGAAGAAGAAAACACATCAAAATGGTAGAATTTAGTAAAAGTATGCAAAGAAGACCAAGTTGCTGCTTTGCAAATCTGATCAACCGAAGCTTCATTCCTAAACGCCCAGGAAGTAGAAACTGACCTAGTAGAATGAGCTGTAATCCTTTGAGGCAGAGTTTTACCCGACTCGACATAAGCATGATGAATTAAAGATTTCAACCAAGATGCCAAAGAAATGGCAGAGGCCTTCTGACCTTTCCTAGAACCGGAAAAGATAACAAATAGACTAGAAGTCTTTCGGAAATTCTTAGTAGCTTCAACATAATATTTCAAAGCTCTAACTACATCCAAAGAATGCAATGATTTCTCCTTAGAATTCTTAGGATTAGGACATAATGAAGGAACCACAATTTCTCTACTAATGTTGTTGGAATTCACAACCTTAGGTAAAAATTCAAAAGAAGTTCGCAACACCGCCTTATCCTGATGAAAAATCAGAAAAGGAGACTCACAAGAAAGAGCAGATAATTCAGAAACTCTTCTGGCAGAAGAGATGGCCAAAAGGAACAAAACTTTCCAAGAAAGTAATTTAATGTCCAACGAATGCATAGGTTCAAACGGAGGAGCTTGAAGAGCCCCCAGAACCAAATTCAAACTCCAAGGAGGAGAAATTGACTTAATGACAGGTTTTATACGAACCAAAGCTTGTACAAAACAATGAATATCAGGAAGATTAGCAATCTTTCTGTGAAAAAGAACAGAAAGAGCAGAGATTTGTCCTTTCAAGGAACTTGCAGACAAACCTTTCTCCAAACCATCCTGAAGAAACTGTAAAATTCTCGGAATTCTAAAAGAATGCCAGGAAAAATGATGAGAAAGACACCAAGAAATATAAGTCTTCCAGACTCTATAATATATCTCCCTAGATACAGATTTACGAGCCTGTAACATAGTATTAATCACAGAGTCAGAGAAACCTCTTTGACTAAGAATCAAGCGTTCAATCTCCATACCTTTAAATTTAAGGATTTGAGATCCTGATGGAAAAAAGGACCTTGCGACAGAAGGTCTGGTCTTAACGGAAGAGTCCACGGTTGGCAAGAGGCCATCCGGACAAGATCCGCATACCAAAACCTGTGAGGCCATGCTGGAGCTACCAGCAGAACAAACGAGCATTCCTTCAGAATCTTGGAGATCACCCTTGGAAGAAGAACTAGAGGCGGAAAGATATAAGCAGGATGATACTTCCAAGGAAGTGACAATGCATCCACTGCTTCCGCTTGAGGATCCCTGGATCTGGACAGATACCTGGGAAGTTTCTTGTTTAGATGAGAAGCCATCAGATCTATTTCTGGAAGTCCCCACATTTGGACCATCTGAAGAAATACCTCTGGGTGAAGAGACCACTCGCCCGGATGCAACGTTTGGCGACTGAGATAATCCGCTTCCCAATTGTCTATACCTGGGATATGAACCGCAGAAACTAGACAGGAGCTGGATTCCGCCCAAACCAGAATTCGAGATACTTCTTTCATAGCCAGAGGGCTGTGAGTCCCTCCTTGATGATTGATGTATGCCACAGTTGTGACATTGTCTGAAAACAAATGAACGATTCTCTCTTTAGAAGAGGCCAAGACTGAAGAGCTCTGAAAATTGCACGGAGTTCCAAAATATTGATCGGTAATCTCACCTCCTGAGATTCCCAAACCCCTTGTGCCGTCAGAGACCCCCACACAGCTCCCCAACCTGTAAGACTTGCATCTGTTGAGATTACAGTCCAGGTCAGAAGAACAAAAGAAGCCCCCTGAACTAAACGATGGTGATCTGTCCACCACGTCAGAGAGTGTCGTACAATCGGTTTTAAAGATATTAATTGAGATATCTTTGTGTAATCCCTGCACCACTGGTTCAGCATACAGAGCTGAAGAGGTCGCATGTGAAAACGAGCAAAGGGGATCGCGTCCGATGCAGCAGTCATAAGACCTAGAATTTCCATGCATAAGGCTACCGAAGGGAATGATTGTGACTGAAGGTTTCGACAAGCTGATATCAATTTTAGACGTCTCTTGTCTGTCAAAGATACAGTCATGGACACTGAGTCTATCTGGAAACCCAAAAAGGTTACCATTGTCTGAGGAATCAATGAACTTTTTAGTAAATTGATCCTCCAACCATGATCTTGAAGAAACAACACAAGTCGATTCGTATGAGATTCTGCTAAATGTGAAGACTGAGCAAGTACCAAGATATCGTCCAAATAAGGAAATACCACAATACCCTGTTCTCTGATTACAGACAGAAGGGCACCGAGAACCTTTGTAAAAATTCTTGGAGCTGTTGCTAGGCCAAACGGCAGAGCCACAAACTGGTAATGCTTGTCTAGGAACGAGAATCTCAGAAACTGATAGTGATCTGGATGAATCGGAATATGCAGATATGCATCCTGTAAATCTATTGTAGACATATAATGCCCTCGCTGAACAAAAGGCAGGATAGTCCTTACAGTTACCATTTTGAATGTTGGTATCCTTACATAATGATTCAATATCTTTAGATCCAGAACTGGTCTGAAGGAATTCTCCTTCTTTGGTACAATGAAGAGATTTGAATAAAACCCCAGCCCCTGTTCCAGAACTGGAACTGGCATAATTACTCCAGCCAACTCTAGATCTGAAACACATTTCAGAAATGCTTGAGCCTTCGCTGGATTTACTGGGACACGGGAAAGAAAAAATCTCTTTGCAGGATGCCTTATCTTGAAGCCAATTCTGTACCCTTCTGAAACAATATTCTGAATCCAAAGATTGTGAACGGAATTGATCCAAATTTCTTTGAAAGAACGTAATCTGCCCCCTACCAGCTGAGCTGGAATGAGGGCCGCACCTTCATGTGGACTTAGGAGCTGGCTTTGATTTTCTAAAAGGCTTGGATTTATTCCAGACTGGAGATGGTTTCCAAACTGATACCGCTCCTGAGGATGAAGGATCAGGCTTTTGTTCCTTGTTGTGACGAAAGGAACGAAAACGATTATTAGACCTAAATTTACCTTTAGATTTTTTATCCTGTGGTAAAAAAGTTCCTTTCCCTACAGTAACAGTTGAGATAATAGAATCCAACTGAGAACCAAATAATTTATTACCCTGGAAAGAAAGGGAAAGCAGAGTAGACTTAGAAGACATATCAGCATTCCAAGTTTTAAGCCATAAAGCTCTTCTAGCTAAAATAGCTAGAGACATATACCTGACATCAACTCTAATGATATCAAAGATGGCATCACAAATAAAATTATTAGCATGTTGAAGAAGAATAATAATGCTATGAGAATTATGATCTGTTACTTGTTGCGCTAAAGCTTCCAACCAAAAAGTTGAAGCTGCAGCAACATCCGCCAAAGATATAGCAGGTCTAAGAAGATTACCTGAACACAAGTAAGCTTTTCTTAGAAAGGATTCAATTTTCCTATCTAGAGGATCCTTAAAGGAAGTACCATCTGCCGTAGGAATGGTAGTACGCTTAGCAAGAGTAGAGACAGCCCCATCAACCTTAGGGATTTTGTCCCAAAATTCTAATCTGTCAGATGGCACAGGATATAATTGCTTAAAACGTTTATAAGGAGTAAATGAATTACCCAAATTATTCCATTCCCTGGAAATTACTTCAGAAATAGCACCAGGAACAGGAAAAACTTCTGGAATAACTACAGGAGATTTAAAAACCTTATCTAAACGTTTAGATTTAGTATCAAGAGGACCAGAATCCTCAATTTCTAATGCAATTAGGACTTCTTTAAGTAAAGAACGAATAAATTCCATTTTAAATAAATATGAAGATTTATCAGCATCAACCTCTGAGACAGAATCCTCTGAACCAGAAGAACCATTATCAGAATCAGAATGATGTTCATTTAAAAATTCATCTGAAAAATGAGAAGTTTTAAAAGACTTTTTACGTTTACTAGAAGGAGGAATAACAGACATAGCCTTCTTAATGGATTTAGAAACAAAATCTCTTATGTTATCAGGAATACTCTGAGTATTAGATGTTGATGGAACAACAACAGGTAATGTAACTTTACTAAAGGAAATATTATCTGCATTAACAAGTTTGTCATGACATTCAATACAAACAACAGCTGGAGGAACAGCTACCAAAAGTTTACAGCAGATACACTTAGCTTTGGTAGCTCCAGCACCAGGCAGCGATTTTCCAGAAGTATCTTCTGACTCAGCTTCAACATGCGACATCTTGCAATATGTAATAGAAAAAACAACATATAAAGCAAAATTGATCAAATTCCTTAAATGACAGTTTCAGGAATGGGAAAAAATGCCAGTGAACAAGCTTCTAGCAACCAGAAGCAATAAAAAATGAGACTTAAATAATGTGGAGACAAAAGTGACGCCCATATTTTTTTAGCGCCAAATCCGGAACGCCGTCATTTTTGGCGCAAAAGAACGTAAAAAATGACGCAAGTTCCGGCGACACGTATGACGCCGGAAACAGAAAAAAAAATTTGCGCCAAAAAAGTCAGCGCCAAAAATGACGCAATAAAATGAAGCATTTTCAGCCCCCGCGAGCCTAACAGCCCACAGGGAAAAGTCAAATTTTAAGGTAAGAAAAAAATTGTTTTATTCAAATGCATTATCCCAAATATGAAACTGACTGCCTGAAAATAAGGACTGTTGAACATCCTGAGTCAAGGCAAATAAATGTTTGAATACATATATTTAGAACTTTATAAAAAAGTGCCCAACCATAGCTTAGAGTGTCACAGAAAATAAGACTTACTTACCCCAGGACACTCATCTACATGTTGTAGAAAGCCAAACCAGTACTGAAACGAAAATCAGCAGAGGTAATGGTATATATATAAGAGTATATCGTCGATCTGAATAGGGAGGTAAGAGATGAATCTCTACGACCGATAACAGAGAACCTATGAAATAGACCCCGTAGAAGGAGATCATTGAATTCAAATAGGCAATACTCTCCTCACATCCCTCTGACATTCACTGCACGCTGAGAGGAAAACCGGGCTCCAACCTGCTGCGGAGCGCATATCAACGTAGAATCTAGCACAAACTTACTTCACCACCTCCATAGGAGGCAAAGTTTGTAAAACTGATTTGTGGGTGTGGTGAGGGGTGTATTTGTAGGCATTTTGAGGTTTGGGAAACTTTGCCCCTTCTGGTAGGAATGTATATCCCATACGTCACTAGCTCATGGACTCTTGCTAATTACATGAAAGAAATGTAACTTCTTTGCCTGGCAGAAGCCAAAGTGCCTAAGGGGAGGTGCAGAGCCTGGAGAACCCACAGTGGCTTTTCAAAAAATGGTATTCATCAAGAAAAGGAGATATTTAATACATGAGAAACACAGGCTTTGTATTTCTTTCTGTCCCACTTAACAGGAAACTACTGTTTAATTGTGAGGACTACTATGGTGAGACAAAAAAAAGATTAATAGCTTTTATCAAATGTTTCTCTATTTTGGGTAACTGTTTGTCTGTTGATGAAAAATGCCATCCAGGTACCTCACAATAGCACTGGGACTTCCTAATCATGTCTAAGGAAATGCACTTGACCTTAAGATGTTAATAGAGTAATATGACAGATAGATTTGACTAAAAAGAAAACCAGCATTTTGGTATAAGCTTAAAGAGGTAGAGCATGCAATTTTAAACAGCTTTCCAATTGATTTCTATTATCTAATTTGCATTGTTCTTTTGGTATCCTTTGTTGAAAGGCATACCTAGGTAGGACCGGGAGCAGCAAAGCATTACGAGGAGCTAGCTGTACATATATGCCTCTTTTCACTGACTCACCAATGTGTTTAGCTAGGTCCAAGTAGTGCATTGCTACATCTACAAGAGAATAAAGCAAATTTGATAACAAAAGTAAAGTTGGTTAAAATGCTATGGTCTACTCCATATGAATGATGAAAAAAAGGTTGGAGTTTCATGCCCCTTTAATATGTAAAGCAAGAATAGACTGTGTGTTTGCAAATTAGCTTTAAAAATCCAAGTTGATTGATTTAAGAAATAAAAATTAATATCATTTAACAAAATACCTCTTTAAACGCAGCCATTTGCTTCTGAACCCTGTTGACAAATCTCCATTGTATGACAAGGCTACATTAAAAAAAAGACATCACATATTCAGTGCAGGATTTGATAGTTTGGTTATAAAAAAAAGACATCACATATTCAGTGCAGGATTTGATAGTTTAGTTATAAAAAAAAACCATCACAGATTCAGTGCAGGATTTGATAGTTTGGTTATAAAAAAAACCATCACATATTCAGTGCTGGATTTGATAGTTTGGTTATAAAAAAAAGTTACACAAACTCTAAACCACTAAAAAGATCTTCAGTAATCAGTAATATGAAAAGTGGTGTAAAATAAATGTGATAAATTCCTTTTATTAGTCACAGCACCGACCCCCCAATAACTACATGATGTCCCAACTGGATTTTTTTGTAATCCATTTCCTAGTCTCTGCGGCATCAGTTGTGTATTAAAAGTATTTGTAAACTGCTAAAATAACAATAGGAACATCCAACTTGGCCTATACTGACATGTGATAGGCCAGCTGGCTTGGTACAGAACATGCACATTATTAATTAATAGGGATTTTATAATCACTATAAATCTCCTTCCTCATTTTCAGAATCAAAGCATATACAACAGAAAAACATAATTTATGCTTACCTGATAAATTTATTTCTCTTGTAGTGTATCCAGTCCACGGATCATTCATTACTTGCGGGATATTCTCCTTCCCAACAGGAAGTTGCAAAAGGATCACCCACAGCAGAGCTGCTATATAGCTCCTCCCCTCACAGCCATATCCAGTCATTCGACCGAAACAAGACGAGAAAGGAGAAACCATAGGGTGCAGTGGTGACTGTAGTTTAATTAAAATTTAGACCTGCCTTAAAAGGACAGGGCGGGCCGTGGACTGGATACACTACAAGAGAAATAAATTTATCAGGTAAGCATAAATTGTTTTCTCTTGTTAAGTGTATCCAGTCCACGGATCATCCATTACTTGTGGGATACCAATACCAAAGCTAAAGTACACGGATGATGGGAGGGACAAGGCAGGAACTTAAACGGAAGGAACCACTGCCTGTAGAACCTTTCTCCCAAAAACAGCCTCCGAAGAAGCAAAAGTGTCAAATTTGTAAAATTTTGAAAAGGTGTGAAGCGAAGACCAAGTCGCAGCCTTGCAAATCTGTTCAACAGAGGCCTCATTTTTAAAGGCCCAGGTGGAAGCCACAGCTCTAGTAGAATGAGCTGTAATCCTTTCAGGGGGCTGCTGTCCAGCAGTCTCATAGGCTAAGCGTATTATGCTCCGAAGCCAAAAGGAGAGAGAGGTTGCCGAAGCTTTTTGACCTCTCCTCTGTCCAGAGTAAACGACAAACAGGGCAGATGTTTGACGAAAATCTTTAGTAGCCTGTAAGTAAAACTTCAAGGCACGGACTACGTCCAGATTATGCAAAAGACGTTCCTTCTTCGAAGAAGGATTAGGACACAATGATGGAACAACAATCTCTTGATTGATATTCCTGTTAGAAACCACCTTAGGTAAAAACCCAGGTTTGGTACGCAGAACTACCTTGTCTGAATGAAAAATCAGATAAGGAGAATCACAATGTAAGGCAGATAACTCAGAGACTCTTCGAGCCGAGGAAATAGCCATCAAAAACAGAACTTTCCAAGATAAAAGTTTAATATCAATGGAATGAAGGGGTTCAAACAGAACTCCCTGAAGAACTTTAAGAACCAAGTTTAAGCTCCACGGGGGAGCAACAGTTTTAAACACAGGCTTAATCCTAACCAAAGCCTGACAAAATGCCTGGACATCTGGAACTTCTGCCAGACGCTTGTGCAAAAGAATAGACAGAGCAGAGATCTGTCCTTTTAAAGAACTAGCTGATAAGCCTTTGTCCAAACCCTCTTGGAGAAAGGACAATATCCTAGGAATCCTAACCTTACTCCATGAGTAACTCTTGGATTCACACCAATAAAGATATTTACGCCATATCTTATGGTAGATTTTCCTGGTGACAGGCTTCCGAGCCTGTATTAAGGTATCAATGACTGACTCGGAGAAGCCACGCCTTGATAGAATCAAGCGTTCAATCTCCATGCAGTCTCAGAGAAAGTAGATTTGGATGATTGAAAGGACCTTATATTAGAAGGTCCTGCCTCAGAGGCAGAGTCCATGGTGGAAGAGATGACATGTCCACTAGGTCTGCATACCAGGTCCTGCGTGGCCACGCAGGCGCTATCAGAATCACCGATGCTCTCTCCTGTTTGATTTTGGCAATCAGTCGAGGGAGCAGAGGAAACGGTGGAAACACATAGGCCAGGTTGAAGAACCAAGGAGCTGCTAGAGCATCTATTAGCGTTGCTCCCGGGTCCTTGACCTGGATCCGTAACAAGGAAGCTTGGCGTTCTGGCGAGACGCCATGAGATCCAGTTCTGGTTTGCCCCAACGATGGACCAGTTGAGCAAACACCTCCGGATGGAGTTCCCACTCCCCCGGATGAAAAGTCTGACGACTTAGAAAATCCGCCTCCCAGTTCTCTACGCCTGGGATGTGGATCGCCGACAGGTGGCAAGAGTGAGACTCTGCCCAGCGAATTATCTTTGAGACTTCTAACATCGCTAGGGAACTCCTGGTTCCCCCTTGATGGTTGATGTAAGCCACAGCCGTGATGTTGTCCGACTGAAATCTGATGAACCTCAGTGTTGCTAACTGAGGCCAAGCTAGAAGAGCATTGAATATTGCTCTTAACTCCAGAATATTTATTGTGAGGAGTTTCTCCTCCCGAGTCCACGATCCCTGAGCCTTCAGGGAGTTCCAGACTGCGCCCCAACCTAGAAGGCTGGCATCTGTTGTTACAATCGTCCAATCTGGCCTGCGAAATGTCATACCCTTGGACAGATGGACCAGAGAAAGCCACCAGAGAAGAGAATCTCTGGTCTCTTGATCCAGATTTAGTAGAGGGGACAAATCTGAGTAATCCCCATTCCACGGACTTAGCATGCATAATTGCAGCGGTCTGAGATGCAGGCGCGCAAATGGCACTATGTCCATTGCCGCTACCATTAAGCCGATTACTTCCATGCACTGAGCCACTGACGGGCGTGGAATGGAATGAAGGACACGGCAAGCATTTAGAAGTTTTGATAACCTGGACTCCGTCAGGTAAATTTTCATCTCTACAGAATCTATAAGAGTCCCTAGGAAGGAGACTCTTGTGAGTGGTGATAGAGAACTCTTTTCCACGTTCACTTTCCACCCATGCGACCTCAGAAATGCCAGAACTATCTCTGTATGAGACTTAGCAATTTGAAAGCTTGATGCCTGTATCAGGATGTCGTCTAGATACGGAGCCACCGCTATGCCTCGCGGTCTTAGAACCGCCAGAAGTGAGCCCAGAACCTTTGTAAAAATTCTCGGGGCAGTGGCCAACCCGAAGGGAAGAGCTACAAATTGGTAATGCATGTCTAGAAAGGCAAACCTTAGGAACCGATGATGATCTTTGTGAATCGGTATGTGAAGGTAGGCATCCTTTAAGTCCACTGTGGTCATGTACTGACCCTCTTGGATCATGGGTAGGATGGTCCGAATAGTTTCCATTTTGTTTAAGATCTTTAGATCCAAGATTGGTCTGAAGGTTCCCTCTTTCTTGGGAACCACAAACAGATTTGAATAAAATCCCTGTCCTTGTTCCGTCCGCGGAACTGGATGGATCACTCCCATTACTAGGAGGTCTTGCACACAGCTTAGGAATGCCTCTTTCTTTATCTGGTTTGATGATAACCTTGAAAGATGAAATCTCCCTTGTGGAGGAGAAGCTTTGAAGTCCAGAAGATATCCCTGAGATATGATCTCCAACGCCCAGGGATCCTGAACATCTCTTGCCCACGCCTGGGCGAAGAGAGAAAGTCTGCCCCCCACTAGATCCGTTTCCGGATAAGGCCGTTCCTTCATGCTGTCTTGGGGGCAGCAGCAGGCTTCCTGGCCTGCTTGCCCTTGTTCCAGGACTGGTTAGGTTTCCAGGCCTGTCTGGAATGAGCAACAGTTCCCTCTTGTTTTGAAGCGGAGGAAGTTGATGCTGCTCCTGCCTTGAAATTTCGAAAGGCACGAAAATTAGAATGTTTAGCCTTTGATTTTGCCCTGTCCTGAGGAAGGGTATGACCCTTGCCTCCAGTAATGTCAGCAATAATTTCCTTCAAGCCGGGCCCGAATAAGGTCTGCCCCTTGAAAGGAATGTTGAGTAATTTAGACTTTGAAGTCACGTCAGCTGACCAGGATTTAAGCCATAGCGCCCTACGCGCCTGGATGGCGAATCCGGAATTCTTAGCCATTAGTTTAGTCAAATGAACAATGGCATCAGAAACAAATGAGTTAGCTAGCTTAAGCGTTCTAAGCTTGTCAATAATTTCATTCAATGGAGCTGTCTGGATGGCCTCTTCCAGGGCCTCAAACCAGAATGCCGCCGCAGCAGTGACAGGTGCAATGCATGCAAGGGGCTGTAAAATAAAACCTTGTTGAATAAACATTTTCTTAAGGTAACCCTCCAATTTTTTATCCATTGGATCTGAAAAAGCACAACTGTCCTCAACCGGGATAGTGGTACGCTTTGCTAAAGTAGAAACTGCTCCCTCCACCTTAGGGACAGTCTGCCATAAGTTCCGTGTAGTGGCGTCTATTGGAAACATTTTTCTAAATATAGGAGGTGGGGAAAAGGGCACACCGGGTCTATCCCACTCCTTGCTAATAATTTCTGTAAGCCTTTTAGGTATAGGAAAAACGTCAGTACACACCGGCACCGCATAGTATCTATCCAGCCTACACAATTTCTATGGAATTGCAACTGTGTTACAGTCATTCAGAGCAGCTAATACTTCCCCAAGCAATACACAGAGGTTCTCAAGCTTAAATTTAAAATTAGAAATCTCTGAATCAGGTTTCCCCGAGTCAGAGATGTCACCCACAGACTGAAGCTCTCCGTCCTCATGTTCTGCATACTGTGACGCAGTATCAGACATGGCTCTAACAGCATTTGCGCGCTCTGTATCTCTCCTAACCCCAGAGCTATCGTGCTTGCCTCTTAATTCAGGCAATCTAGATAATACCTCTGACAGGGTATTATTCATGATTGCAGCCATGTCCTGCAAGGTAATCGCTATGGGCGTCCCTGATGTAATTGGCGCCATATTAGCGTGCGTCCCCTGAGCGAGAGGCGAAGGGTCTGACACGTGGGGAGAGTTAGTCGGCATAACTTCCCCCTCGACAGAACCCTCTGGTGATAATTCTTTTATAGATAAAGACTGATCTTTACTGTTTAAGGTGAAATCAATACATTTAGTACACATTCCCCTATGGGACTCCACCATGGCTTTCAAACATAATGAACAAGTAGGTTCCTCTGTGTCAGACATGTTTAAACAGACTAGCAATGAGACTAGCAAGCTTGGAAAACACTTTAAAACAAGTTTACAAGCAATATAAAAAACGTTACTGCGCCTTTAAGAAACACAAATTTTCCCAAATTTTGAAATAACAGTGAAAAAATGCAGTTACACTAACGAAATTTTTACAGTGTATGTAATAAGTTAGCAGAGCATTGCACCCACTTGCAAATGGATGATTAACCCCTTAATACCAAAAACGGAATAACAAATGACAAAAACGTTTTTTAAACAGTCACAACAACTGCCACAGCTCTACTGTGGCTTTTTACCTCCCTCAATACGACTTTTGAAGCCTTTTGAGCCCTTCAGAGAAGTCCTGGATCATGCAGGAAGAAGCTGGATGTCTGTCTGTAATTTTTGCTGTGCAAAAAAACGCCAAAATAGGCCCCTCCCACTCATATTACAACAGTGGGAAGCCTCAGGGAACTGTTTCTAGGCAAAATTCAAGCCAGCCATGTGGAAAAAACTAGGCCCCAATAAGTTTTATCACCAAACATATGTAAAAAACGATTAAACATGCCAGCAAACGTTTTAAAATACACTTTTATAAGAGTATGTATCTATATTAATAAGCCTGATACCAGTCGCTATCACTGCATTTAAGGCTTTACTTACATTACTTCGGTATCAGCAGCATTTTCTAGCAAATTCCATCCCTAGAAAAATATTTAAACTGCACATACCTTATTGCAGGAAAACCTGCATGCTATTCCCCCTCTGAAGTTACCTCACTCCTCAGAATATGTGAGAACAGCAAAGGATCTTAGTTACTTCTGCTAAGATCATAGAAAACGCAGGCAGATTCTTCTTCTAAATACTGCCTGAGAGAAACAGTACACTCCGGTACCATTTAAAAATAACAAACTTTTGATTGAAGAAATAAACTAAGTATAAAACACCACAGTCCTCTTACGACCTCCATCTTAGTTGAGAGTTGCAAGAGAATGACTGGATATGGCAGTGAGGGGAGGAGCTATATAGCAGCTCTGCTGTGGGTGATCCTCTTGCAACTTCCTGTTGGGAAGGAGAATATCCCACAAGTAATGGATGATCCGTGGACTGGATACACTTAACAAGAGAAAACAAAATTTATGCTTACCTGATAAATTTATTTATTTCTGGGAATGGAGAGTCCACAAAACATTCCAATTACTAGTGGGATGTTCACTCCTGCCCAGCAGGAGGAGGCAAAGAGCACCCCAGCAGAGCTGTTAAGTGTCACTTCCCTTACCCATAACCCCTAGTCATTCGGCCGAAGGGAAATGGAAAAAGAAGATAACACAAAGGATAGAGGTGCCTGAGGTTTTATAGAAAAAACTACCGCCTGATGCAAAAAAAAGGGTGGGTCGTGGACTCTCCATGCCAGGAAAGAAATACATTTATCAGGTAAGCATACATTTTGTTTTCTTTCCTATGGCATGGAGAGTCCACGAAACATTCCAATTACTAGTGGGAACCAATACCCAAGCTAGTGGACATGGAATGAAAGGGAGGGAGAATAAGCCAGGTGGACCTGAACAGAAGGCACCACCGCTTGAAGAACTTTTCTCCCAAAAGAAGCCTCAGTCGAGGCAAAAGTATCTCATTTGTAAAATTTGGAAAAGGTATAAATGGAAGACCAAGTGGCCGCCTTGCAAATTTGCTCCACCAATGCTTCATTTTTGAAAGCCCAAGAAGATGAAACAGCACTAGTGGAATGAGCTGTAATTCTCTCAGAAGGCTGTTGTCCAGCTGTCTCATAAGCTAAACGAATAACACTTCTCAACCAGAGAGAAAGAGAGGTAGAAGTGGCCTTCTGACCCCTATGCTTACCAGAGAAAACGACGAACAGAGCAGAAGTCTGCCGAAAATCTTTAGTTGCTTGAAGGTAAAATTTAAGAGCACGCACAACATCCAAGTTATGCAAAAGACGTTCATTCTGGGACAAAAAGAGGGAACAACCATTTCCTGATTAATATTGCGATCCGACACTACCTTGGGAAGAAACCCCAGCTTAGTACGGAGGACCGCCTTATCAGCATGAAAAATAAGGTAAGGGGAATCACATTGCAGAGCAGAAGAAATAGCAAAAAGAAACAAAATCTTCCAAGATAGAAGTTTAATATCCACAGAATGCATCGGCTCAAATGGAGCCCGCTGCAAAACTCTAAGAACAAGGTTAAGGCTCCAAGGAGAAGCAACAGATTTAAACACGGGCCTGAACAAAAGTCTGAACATTTGGCAGAACTGCAAAATGTTTATGCAAAAGAATAGATAGAGCAGAAATATAACCCTTCAGAGTACTGACTGCAAAACCTTTGTCCAGGCCCTCTCGAAGAAAAGCCAAAATTCGAGGAACGCTTACTCTGTTCCAAGAAAAACCTTTAAATCACACCAATGAAGGTATTTACACCATACCCTATGGTAAATCCTGTGAGTATTTGGCTTATGAGCCTGAAGCATAGTATCTATGACTTTCTCAGAGATGCCATGTCTAGCCAAAACTAAACGTTCAATCTCCAAGCAGTCAACCAGATTTGGATGAAGGAAGGGACCCTGAAAAAGAAGGTCCTTCCTTAAAGGTAACCTCCAAGGCAGAAAGGATAAAATCGTCACCAGATCCGCGAACCAGATCCTGCGATCCATGCAGGAGCCATTAGAATCACAGAAGCTCTCTCCTGCTTGACGCGAGCAATTACTCGTGGAAGAAGAGCAAACAGAGGAAACAGGTATGCTAGACTGAAGTTCCAAGGAACTGCCAGAGCATCTATCAGAACAGCTTGAGAATCTCTTGACCTTGAACCGTACTTTGGAAACTTGGCGTTTTGATTAGATACCATCAGATCCAAATCTGGAACCCTCCACCTGAAGGTTATATTTGAAAATACCTCCGGATTAAGAGCCCACTCCCTGGGATGAAAGGTCTGTCTACTCAGAAAATCTGGCTACCAGTTGTCCACCCCTGAAATATGGATGGCAGAGAGATGGCAATCGTGAGACTCCGCCCACTGGAGAATGCGAGTCGCCTCCTTCATTGCCAAGGAACTCAGAGTTCCTCCCTGGTGATTGATGTAAGCCACCGAGGTGATGTTGTCCGACTGGAATCTGATAAACCGGAGCAAAGCTAGTTGAGGCCAAGCAATCAGAGCATGGAAGATTGCTCTCAATTCCAAGATGTTTATTGGAAGAGATGGAGTCCAAAAACCCTGTGCTTTTAAAGAACCCCAAACTGCCCCCCAGCCAAGCAGGCTGGCGTCCATGGTCACAATCACCCAGGAAGACCTCAGGAAGCATGTGCCCCAAGACAGATGATCCTGAGAAATCCACCACGAGACTCTTGTTGGGGAATCCAGATTTATTCTCTTCGAGAGTTCTGAGTGGTCCCCGTTCCATTGATTAAGCATGCATAGTTGCAGAGGTCTCAGATGGAACCGAGCAAAAGGAATGATGTCCATGGAGGCAACCATCAGAACAATCACCTCCACGCATTGAGCCACAGATGGACGAAAAGCAGACTGGAGAGAAAGGCAAGAAGCATGAAGTTTGGATTTTCTGATGTCCGTCAGAAAAATCTTCATTGACAGGGAATCTATAATTGTTCCTAAGAAACACACCCTTGTATTTGGAACAAGGGAACTCGTTCCCAGCTTCACTTTCCACCCGTGGGAACGTAGAATAGACAACAACATCTCTGTATGAGATTTTACTAGATGAAAAGATGGCGCTTGAACTAAAATGCAGTCCAGATAAGGAGCCACAGAAATGCCCTGGGACCTGACCAGTGCCAGAAGAGCCCCCAAAACCTTTGTGAAAATTCTGGGAGCTGTAGCAAGGCCAAAAGGAAGAGCAACAAACTGAAAATGTTTGTCCAGAAAGGCAAACCTCAGATACTGGTAATGATCCCTGTGAATGGGAATATGAAGATACGCGTCCTTCAGATCTATGGTCGTCATGTACTGACCCTCCTGCACCAAAAGAAGAATGGAACGGACCCTGAGGAATTGGTTTAGAAACTTTAGGTCCAGTATGGGACGGAAAGTGCCCTCCTTTTTGGGAACTACAAAAAAGATTTGAATAGAATCTCTTTATTTGGTTCACAGATAACCTTGACAGGTGGAATCTGCCTCTGGGAGGACACATTTTTAATCCTACTCTGTAACCGTGGGATACAATGTCTATGGCCCAAAAACCTGGACATCACGTATCCAAGTCTGCCGAAAAAGAGAGAGCCTGCCCCCCACTTGATACAATACAGGATCGGGGGCAGTCCCTTCATGCTGATTTAAAATCAGCGGAAGGCTTTTTGGCTTGCTTTCCTTTATTCCAAGACTGACTGGACCTCCAAGAAGACTTGGATTGTTCCGACTTGGAAGAAGAGGAGGAAGACTTTTGTACTTTAAAGCTACAAAAGGAACGGAAATTAGAATTCTGGCGACCCTTAGGCCTATTCTTTTTATCCTGAGGTAGGAAAGAACCCTTTCCACCTGTGATTTCAGAAATTATTTCAGCCAGACCTGGACCAAACAAGATTTTACCCTTGTAAGGCAAAGATAAAAGCTTGGACGAGACATCTGCAGACCAAGATTTTAACCCAATTAAAAACAAAATAATACCACTTACTCCTTAGTGCTCCTAAGCTTTTAAAGACGTTTTGTTTCAGTCTAGTTCTTACTCATTAGTCGACTACTGCTCTCTCAAGCCTCTTCTCTGCCACACGCGGCAGATCCCTTACACACGGGACTAGTCTCTCACTCTGCTCTTTCTTCCGTTCTCTCTCAGTGGCTCCTAGTGTGAGAGAGGAGAGAGCGGGCCGCAGATTGGCTCCCGAGGCTGCTTAGAGAGTGGTATGGACCGCAAAGAGACTTAAGCGCCACTGGGTGGCACAGTCTCTAGCGACTCATACTAAAGTTCACTTAGACATCCATATTGCGCAATGGAGGGGAGCTGAACAGCTCACAGCCTCTCCTCCTTTGTGCAATATGGATGGATGAGCAGCATATTGACTTTGGTATGGTGGCGACCGTAGAGGATTCAGCGTGGGTGGGTGGGAGGTTTAGGGGGGGGGGCACCCTTGGCTACAAAATTTTTTTTTTAGACATTAACTTTAAACATTTTTTTTAACCTAATAAAAAAAGTAAATTTATCCTTACCTGATAAATTAATTTCTTCTATGGTACGACGAGTCCACGGATTCATCCTTTACTTTGGGGATATTATCCTCCTGCTAACAGGAAGTGGCAAAGAGCACCACAGCAGAGCTGTCTATATAGCTCCTCCCTTAGCTCCACCCCCCAGTCATTCGACCGAAGGTACAGGAAGAAAAGGAGAAACTAAAAGGTGCAGAGGTGACTGAAGTTTAAAATAAAAAAATAAAATCTGTCTTAAAATGACAGGGTGGGCCGTGGACTCGTCATACCATAGAAGAAATTAATTTATCAGGTAAGCATAAATTTACTTTTCTTCTATAAGGTACGACGAGTCCACGGATTTATCCTTTACTTGTGGGATACAATACCAAAGCTACAGGACACGGATGAACGGGAGGGACAAGACAGATGGTTAAACAGAAGGCACCACTGCTTGAAGAACTTTTCTCCCAAAAATAGCCTCCGATGAAGCAAAAGTATCAAATTTGGAAAAGGTATGAAGCGAAGACCAAGTCGCAGCCTTACAAATCTGTTCAACAGAAGCATCATTTTTAAAAGCCCATGTGGAAGCCACCGCTCTAGTAGAGTGAGCTGTAATCCTTTCAGGAGGCTGCTGTCCAGCAGTCTCGTATGCCAAACGGATGATGCTTTTCAGCCAAAAAGAAAGAGAGGTAGCCGCAGCTCTTTGACCTCTACGTTTTCCAGAATAGACAACAAACAAAGAAGATGTTTGATGGAAATCTTTGGTTGCTTGCAAGTAAAACTTCAAAGCACGAACTACGGCTAAGTTGTGCAACAGACGCTCCTTCTTAAAGGAAGGATTAGAACACAGAGAAGGAACAACAATTTCCTGATTGATATTCCTATTAGTAACAACCTTAGGAAGGAATCCAGGTTTGGAACGCAAAACCACCTTATCAGCATGGAAAACAAGATAAGGCGAGTCGCATTGTAATGCAGATAGTTCAGAAACACTTCGAGCCGAAGAGATAGCAACTAAAAACAGAACTTTCCAAGATAGAAGCTTAATATCTATGGAATGCATAGGTTCAAACGGAACCCCTTGAAGAACTTTAAGAACTAAATTCAAACTCCATGGCGGAGCAACAGGTTTAAACACAGGCTTGATTCTAACTAAAGCCTGACAGAACGACTGAACGTCTGGAACATCTGCCAGACGCTTGGGCAGTAGAATTGATAAAGCAGATATCTGTCCCTTTAAGGAACTAGCTGATAGCCCCTTCTCCAATCCTTCTTGGAGAAAGGACAAAATCCTAGGAATCCTGATCTTACTCCATGAGTAGCCTTTGGATTTGCACCAATAAAGATATTTACGCCATATCTTATGATAAATTTTCCTAGTGACAGGCTTTCGAGCCTGAATCAAGGTATCTATGACCGACTCAGAGAAACCCCGCTTGGATAAAATCAAGCGTTCAATCTCCAAGCAGTCAGCCGCAGACAAACTAGATTTGGATGCTGGAACGGACCTTGAATCAGAAGGTCCTGTCTCAGTGGCAGAGTCCATGGTGGAAGGGATGACATGTCCACCAGGTCTGCATACCAAGTCCTGCGTGGCCACGCAGGTGCTATCAAAATCACTGAAGCTCTCTCCTGTTTGATTCTGGCAATCAAACGAGGAAGGAGGGGAAATGGTGGAAACACATAAGCCAGGTTGAACGACCAGGGTACTGCTAGAGCATCTATCAGTACTGCCTGAGGATCCCTTGACCTGGACCCGTAACAAGGAAGTTTGGCGTTCTGACGAGACTCCATCAGATCCAATTCTGGTTTGCCCCATTGCTGAATCAATTGTGCAAACACCTCCGGATGGAGTTCCCACTCCCCCGGATGAAAAGTCTGACGACTTAGAAAATCCGCTTCCCAGTTCTCCACTCCTGGGATATAGATTGCTGATAGATGGCAAGAGTGAGTCTCTGCCCATCTAATTATTTTGGTAACCTCTATCATCGCTAGAGAACTCTTTGTTCCCCCCTGATGATTGATATATGCTACAGTCGTGATATTGTCCGACTGGAATCTTATGAATCTGGCAGAAGCCAGCTGAGGCCACGCCTGAAGCGCATTGAATATCGCTCTCAGTTCTAGAATATTTATCGGGAGGAGAGCCTCCTACTGAGTCCACAAACCCTGTGCTTTCAGGGAATTACAGACTGCACCCCAGCTTAATAGGCTGGCGTCCGTCGTCACTATGACCCACGCTGGCCTGCGGTAACACATTCCCTGGGACAGATGATCCTGAGACAACCACCAAAGAAGAAAGGCTCTGGTCTCTTGATCCAAATTTATCTGAGTAGATAAATCTGCATAATCCCCATTCCACTGATTGAGCATGCATAGTTGCAGTGGTCTGAGATGCAAGCGAGCAAACGGAACTATGTCCATTGCCGCTACCATTAGTCCGATTACCTCCATACACTGAGCCACTGACGGCCGAGGAATGGAATGAAGGGCTCGGCAGGTGGTTAAAATCTTTGATTTCCTGACCTCCGTCAGAAAAATTTTCATGTCCACCGAATCTATCAGAGTTCCCAGGAATGGAACTCTTGTGAGAGGGATAAGTGAACTCTTTTTTACGTTCACCTTCCACCCGTGAGATCTTAAAAGAAGAAAAGCCAACACGATGTCCGTGTGAGACTTGGCTAGTTGGTAAGTCGACGCCTGAATTAAGATATCGTCCAGATAAGGCGCCACTGCTTTGCCCCTCGGCCTTAGAACCGCCAGAAGGGACCCTAGCACCTTTGTGAAAATTCTGGGAGCTGTGGCCAACCCGAAGGGAAGAGCCACAAACTGGTAATGCTTGTCCAGAAAGGAGAACCTGAGGAACTGGTGATGATCTTTGTGGATAGGGATGTGTAGATACGCATCCTTTAAGTCCACGGTGGTCATATATTGACCCTCCTGGATCATTGGTAAAATAGTCCGAATGGTCTCCATCTTGAAAGATGGGACTCTGAGGAATTTGTTTAGGAACTTGAGATCTAAAATTGGTCTGAAGGTTCCCTCTTTTTTGGGAACCACAAACAGATTGGAGTAAAACCCCTGCCCCTGTTCTGCTTTCGGAACTGGGCAGATCACTCCCATGGTATATAGGTCTTCTACACAGCATAAGAACGCCTCTCTTTTTGTCTGGTTTGCAGACAATTGAGAAAGATAGAATCTCCCCCTTGGAGGAGAATCTTTGAAATCTAGAAGATACGCCTGGGTTACGATTTCTAAAGCTCAGGAGTCCTGAACGTCTCTTGCCCAAGCCTGAGCAAAGAGAGAAAGTCTGCCCCCTACTAGATCCGGTCCCGGATCGGGGACTACCCCTTCATGCTGTCTTGGTGGCAGCAGCGGGCTTCTTGACCTGTTTACCTTTGTTCCAAGTCTGGTTAGGTCTCCAGACTGACTTGGATTGAGCAAAATTCCCCTCTGGTTTTGCAGCAGGGGAAGAGGTAGAGGGACCACCTTTGAAGTTTCGAAAGGAACGAAAATTATTTTGTTTGGTCCTTATCTTATTTGTCTTATCCTGAGGAAGGGCATGGCCTTTCCCTCCAGTGATGTCCGAAATGATCTCTTTCAGTTCAGGCCCGAATAGGGTCTTACCTTTGAAAGGGATGGCTAAAAGCTTAGATTTTGATGACACATCAGCAGACCAGGACTTAAGCCATAACGCTCTACGCGCTAAAATGGCAAAACCTGAATTCTTTGCCGCTAATTTAGCCAGTTGAAAAGCGGCATCTGTAATGAAAGAATTAGCTATCATGAGAGCCCTAATTCTATCCAGAATATCATCTAATGGGGTCTCAACCTGAAGAGCCTCCTCCAGAGCCTCGAACCAAAAAGCAGCTGCAGTAGTTACAGGAACAATGCACGCTATAGGTTGGAGAAGGAAACCCTGATGAACAAATATTTTCTTAAGGAGACCCTCTAATTTTTTATCCATAAGATCTTTGAAAGCACAACTGTCCTCAATAGGTATAGTTGTATGCTTAGCCAGGGTAGAAATAGCTCCCTCCACCTTAGGGACCGTCTGCCACGAGTCCCGCATGGTGTCTGATATGGGAAACATTTTCTTAAAAGTAGGAGGGGGAGCGAACGGAATACCTGGTCTATCCCACTCCTTAGTAACAATGTCCGAAATCCTCTTAGGGACCGGAAAAACATCAGTGTAGGCAGGAACCTCTAGAAATCTGTCCATTTTACACAATTTCTCTGGAACTACAATAGGGTCACAATCATCCAGAGTAGTTAAAACCTCCCTGAGCAACAAGCGGAGGTGTTCTAGTTTAAATTTAAAAGCCCTCATATCTGAGTCTGTCTGAGGGAACATCTTTCCTGAATCAGAAATCTCTCCCTCAGACAGCAAATCCCTCACCCCCAACTCAGAACATTGTGAGGGTACATCGGATATGGCTAATAAAGCGTCAGAGGGCTCAGCATTTGTTCTCACACCAGACCTACTGCGCTTCCCCTGCAACCCAGGCAGCTTAGATAAAACCTCTGTGAGGGTAGTATTCATAACTGCGGCCATATCTTGCAGGGTGAAAGAATTAGACGCACTAGAAGTACTTGGCGTCAGCTTGTGCGGGGGTTAATGGTTGTGACACTTGGGGAGAATTAGATGGCATAACCTGATTCCCTTCTGACTGAGAATCATCCTGCGACATACTTTTAGTAGCTAAAATATGTTCTTTGCAATTTATTGACCTTTCAGTGCATGAGGGACACATTCTAAGTGGGGGTTCCACAATGGCTTCTAAACATATTGAACATTGACTTTCCTCAATGTCAGACATGTTGAACAGGCTAGTAATGACTACAAACAAGCTTGAAAAACACTTTATTTAGTGAAAAAACAACAATCTTAAAAAACGGTACTGCGCCTTTAAGAGAAAAAAAGAATACACGTTCTGCAAAACTGCTTTAAAATACACCAAACTTTCCAAATTTTCGATATAAGACTCAATTTGTGTAGTTAAGTTTGCCCCACAAGAAATTAAAACATTTAACCCTTTAATGTGTAAACCGGATTGAAATAAGGCCTAAATCCGGAAAAAACACCCCCAGCACCTCGCCACAGCCCTGCTGTGGCGCCTACCTGCCCTCAGGGATTGTAAATATGGGGTTAAAGCTTCGATTTGGCCCAAAACATCCACAAGGGCCCTCAGGAGTTGGAGCTTGCTGCTTGCTGAGTGAAAACAACTGCGCATCTGAGGCGCGAAAATAGGCCCCGCCCATCTCACTCGATGTCTCTACAGCCTCAAAGAACCGCACCAGAGCGGTTTTAAACTAGCCATGTGGGTTCTGAGACCCAAAAAATAAGCCAAGTGTACCCTCAATAAAGTTGCCCAAAAAACTTTATTGCCCACAAAACGTTAAAAGCACTCCCAATTACAAAAACGTTTGCCCACAAACATTCAAAAACTCAGTGTCAACCATTTTTTAATTAGCCCCTTATTGCAAGCTTAGTAATGTCCTTCTATAGCTCTTAGGATTACTGCTTACCCTTACCCTCATGGGGATACTGTCAGCCTTTCTGAAATACACAGTGTCTCCAGAAAAAATGACTGAACATACCTCACTGCTTTATAGCATGAAAACGTTCCTCACACTGAAGTTTCCTGCACCCCTCAGCCTCTGTGGGAACTGTACTGGATCTTAGTGACAAATGCTAAGATCATCATCCTCCAGGCAGATGTCTTCATCCATCTGCTGCCTGAGAGTAAATAGTACACACCGGTACCATTTAAAACAAAAAACTCTTGCTTGAAGAAATTAAAAACTAATATTTTATCACCTCTTTCAATTTACCCTTCCTAGTACTTAGAGTAGGCAAGAGAATGACTGGGGGGTGGAGCTAAGGGAGGAGCTATATAGACAGCTCTGCTGTGGTGCTCTTTGCCACTTCCTGTTAGCAGGAGGATAATATCCCACAAGGATGAATCCGTGGACTCGTCGTACCTTATAGAAGAAAAATGCATTTACACACATAGGACACCTATGACTGCACGTCACGCCATCTATTTGCCTGAACACCTAAAGGTGCACTTTTTAAGAGGCCAAGACATTAGAATTAGAAAAATCCAATAATCAAGAAAAAAGTATTTTCTGATGGAATAAAATTCAACTGTCAAAGTGTCTCAATGCAAAGTATTAGTGGAGTTTATTCGGTGTAAAAAGGTGCACTCTTGTAGACAGGTGAGTGATAGCTGCTTAGTTCTCCACTGTTCAGGAAGGACATAGGGTAGCTCAGTACCATAGACTAAATGCAGTGTATGGGGCAGTATGACCATTACAGTTTGCTACATGGGAACATAGAGGGGTTTGAAAACACCTCAGTTGATGACCACGGTCGGATCTTACAGTTCACTTTCACGGAAAAGAGAGGGATCAGAGCTAGATCACCAGGATGGAATATCCATATATAAAGAAATGAGTAAAGAATATGGAGCTGAGTTTCAGATGTTGTTTGCTTACCTAAATAGGAATCTCAAATACAGATTGGTTTTAAGGGGGGGTTGAAGTTCTTATTGTTCTCCAAGTGGTGCCTTAGTATTATGAAACCCCGAAATTATCTTTCATGATTCAGAAAGACCATACAATGTTAAACATTTTTCCAATTTACTTCTATAATCTAAAATTGATTCGTTCTTTTTGTATCCTTTGTGGAAAAGCATACCTAGATAGGCTCAGGAGCTGGGAGCTAGCTCCCGATTGGTGGCTGCACATATATATTCCTCTTGTCATTGCTTTTTGGTGTTCAGCTAGCTCCCAGTAGTGCATTGCTGCTCATTCAATAAAGAATACCAAAAGAACAAAGCAAAACTGATAATAGAAGTAAATTGGAAAGTTGATTAAAATTGTATCTGATTTCTATCTAAATTACAGATAGAAATGTTTTGGGTTTCATGGCCCTTTAACTCATTTTTCATAAATCATCATCTTCTTTTCATTGGAAATGATTTTGTAAAACTAAATATATCCCAAAATGACACAACTGTTGTAGCACTCATGTAACACTTACTGAATATACTCTCTCTTGTTTCTGTTCGTGACCACTATTTCTGATCCACCAGGTTTCAAGTCATGTTGATGGGTCTGTAACGAAAAGAACAAAGATCAAACACAAGCCTTTGAGTTCCAATCCTGGTTTCAAATCCTTTAGCTAACATACTATAACAACACATGACTTTGAATTACAATGCACCCTAAACATAATTTAGATGTCTTTATAAGAATTGCTTGAGTTGATTTTGCATACTTGTCCAAAAAGTTCTTCATCAACAACAAAACGCAGATCCAGTTCTGTGGGATCATTCTCTAATATCCATTGGAGAGAATTGTAATATTCATTGTCCTGAAAAGCAAAAGAAAGAAAACAAAACAGATTAAAATGTAGATGTTATAAACTAAAAACTCTGCATGCTTATTTAATAATGAATCCCATACACAACATGCATTCTGCTAGATAAAAGAAGTCTGCTATGTGAAACAATAGCACCTATCCTATAGACTGCCAATTCTAGAGACCTACGGCGGAAGAGAATAGAAGGCCAGAATGTACTGGAAGATAACTGGGTCTTGGAGTGCACAAAAAGGTACAGTGAGAAAGATAAGATGGGATAAAATAAGTTGGAGGGAGCCTATTATCATCTTTACCTCCTGTGAAAAGTTTAGCAACTCTCTAACTGAAGAAATTAAAGGGACAGGAAACCCCAAAATTTTCTTTTGTGATTCTGATACAATATATAATTTTAATCAACTTTCCCATTTAATTATATTATCAAATTTGCTTTATTCTCTTGTTATCCTTTGCTGAAGGAACATTGGCAGCTAGCTAAACACATCTAGTTAGCCAACACAAGAGACATGTGTGCAGACACCAATCAGCAGCTAGCTCCCACTAGTGTAGGATATGTGCGTATTATTTTGAACAATGGACACCAAGAGAACAAAGCACATTTGAAAATAGAAATTAATTTAAAAGTGTTACATGCTCTCTATGAATCATGCACGTTTAATTTTGACTTTCTTATCCCTTTAAAACTATTAAAGAATAAGCTGCCATTATCCGTCCAAAGTTACAATGTAATTGATGGTTCCCCACCACTACAGATGTCTGAATTTACCTCATTCCTCCATGATCATCCCTTTTTTATTTTTTTTCCCTGCCCACAGCATATTTTTTGGCTAATCTTAATACTTTAATTTATCAACACAAATATATTTTATGCTTCCTCAACAAACTTAATATAAATAAATATGAAAAAAATCATACCACAGATTCCATATCATTCAGAGTTATTGCTTTCTGTAGCATCATTTTATAAAATGGCCGAATAAAAAATCCTGTATAAATAATAAAAAAAAAGGTACATAAAAAGCAATCATGAAGTGACTATAATTGAATGCACATTTATTGCTTTTCTATTATTAGTTTATAATATTATCCATAATCTAATGCTTATTGAAGGGCCATACGTGTGTCATACTGATGAAAAATGACATATACAACAAAAACTCAGCACGTTAAAATCCAATCTAAAGGTATCTGTTTGCTAAATTGTACTATGCATTCCTAAATAAATATAACAGCTTCTTAAAGGGACAGTAAACACCTCAAGATAATAATTTAAACGGCTTAAATACATGCAGTAAAACAATTTTGCAATATACTTTCATTATTTATTTTGTTTTCCTTTCCTCTAATTTGATTCTGTATATTGTGGGCTTTCCAATTCATGTTAAACATAGAAGTGCAGACACAGCTATATTCCACACAGTAATTGGTTGCACACTCTAGTAAGCCATTGATAACCATTTCTAATTGGCCTCAGCAGAAAAGGTAACTAAAGTTACAATATGGCGGCGCCCACTACTTTATGAACATCAGAATGATACCCTAATTCTTTCAATATTAAACTAATAATCTTGAAAAAATACATGTACAAATTATTCTCAGGCTATTCTTTTCTCTGAATACATCATCCAAGCAATGATTTATTAGTGTTTAATGTCCCTTTAAGTTTTATTCAGCACACTAGTGTGCTGACCATTTTTTTACAATAGCCAAAGAAAATGTGATGTTAAACTGACATATTTGGAGTTTTTAACATAACCTTGTGGTCTCTGACACTATCTCTATTTTTTTGCAAATACAAAATTACCATTATGTTTCCATTATTATTTTCATACTCCTGTTTTCCATGGAGAGAGAAACCCAGTAGGTTTCTTGATATAATTATGTTAGAATTTTACCAGAAATGTGGTTTTGGCAAGTAACATAGCATTTAAACTAACCATCGAGAAGCTTTCCATGATACACAGCCATCCCAGCCACACGGCCAATACATTTGAAATAAGAAAGGTGATCTTCATTGCATAGTCCAGAATTTGAATTAATCTGTAAGGTATAATTATCACTGTGAAGAAAAAGAAAAACCAAATCAATGGAGGAACATGCATCACACATTCATCTATAACTAACTACAGATGGTGCTCAATGTGATAAACTATACAAAGTAGTTCAAGGGCCTTGAAAAACAACTTTTGCAGGAATATAAAACTTGTCTGTTTCACTCCATGAGAACCTCTTTATCCTTATGAACATTTGGACACAATTTTTTTCTTTAATGATTCAGATAGAACATACAATGTGAAACAACTTCCAATTTACTTCTATTCTCAAATTGTCATAGTTTTCTTGTTATCCTTTGTTGAAAAGCAGGGTAAGCTCAGGAGAGTGCTTGTGTCAGCAGCACTATATAGCAGCAGTTTTGTAAGATTGATATACATTAGCAGGAGCACTAGATGGAAGAACTAACTCCTGTCATGTAGTGCTCCAGACACGTGCACGCCACCTTTTTAGATATCTCTTCAACAAAGAAAACTATGCGAACAAAGTAAATTGATAACATAATTAAACTGGAAACATTTTTAAAATTGTATTCTCTATCTGAATCATGAAAGAAAAATATTGAGCTTCATGTCCCTTTAACCCGTTAACGACGTACCATGTACGTCGTCTGTCATTAAGGATTTTCTTTTTTATAATAGCCTGGGTCTGCAAGCGGCAGACCGCACTATTATACCCTCCTCTTCCCTTCTTTTCACTGGTCGTTACGGGTTTTCTTTTTTCTTTTTTATCATTTGTTTTTTAACTAACTGCACAACCATAGAAAGACCAGCGATGTACAGGGTATGTCGCTGGTCTTTAAGGGGTTAAGGTACAACATATTATTCTGAGAACTGACAACCTTTAGAAGAAACAATGGGGATTACTTATTATTTTTATTCAGTAATCAATATTATTAACCCAAACACAGAAACCTACACAAACATGTTCACAGACAATTATGTGACGTAAGTAATGGAGTATGGCTCATAGGAAATACAGGAGTTCTCTGGTTGTAGGTAAAATGGGAAATGCTCAAATAAATTTGCCTCCCACCTCAATGAGTCAAGGTTTTTGTTTGTTACAAATATAGAAATATTGAAGTAGTGCTTGTTCACAGATACATTTTTGGTGAAAGTGCAAAGAATCAAAATGATGAACACACAGTAAGCAGTGTTATGTGTGATGCTAAGTAAAATGTGCTGCAAAAACAAAATTTATGCTTACCTGATAAATTTCGTTTTTTCCGGATATGAAGAGTCCACAATGTCATTCAATTACTAGTGGGAATATCACTCATAGCCAGCAGAAGGAGGCAAAGAGCACCACAGCAAAGCTGTTAAGTGTCACTCCCCTACCAATAATCTCCAGTCATTCAACCGAAGGGCAATGGAAAAAGAATAACACAAAGGTGTAGAGGTGCCTGAGGTTTAGTCAAAAATAACTGTCTTAATAAAGGGTGGGGTCGTGGACTCTCCATATACGGAAAGAAAGAAATTTATCAGGTAAGCATACATTTTATTTTCTTTCCTAAGATATGGAGAGTCCACAACGTCATTCAATTACTAGTGGGAACCAATACCCATGCTAGAGGACACAGAATGAACAGGGAGGGAGAACAAGACAGGCAGACCTAAACAAAAGGCACCACCGCTCGAAGAACCTTTCTCCCAAAAGAGGCCTCAGTTGAGGCAAAAGTATCAAATTTGGAAAAAGTATGCAGAGAGGACTAAGTTGCAACCTTGCAAAGCTGTTCCACACAAGCTTCATCTTTGAAAGCCCAAGAAGTGGAGACAGCCCTAGTGGAATGAGCTGTAATTCTCTCAGGAGGCTGCTGTCCAGTAGTCTCATAAGCAAAACGATCATACTTATCAAACAGAGGGAAAGAGAAGTAGAAGTAGCCTTCTGACCCTTACGCTTTCCTGAGAAACAAACAAACAGGGCAGAAGACTGGTCGAAAATCCTTAGTCGCCTGTAGGTAGAATTTTAGAGCATGCACAACATCCAAGTTGTGCAACAGGCATTCTTTATGAGAAGACGGATTGGGACAGATAGAAGGAACAACAATTTCCTGATTCCGAAACTACTTTAGGAAGAAACCCCAATTTAGTACGAAGAACCGCCTTATCCGCAAGAAAGATAAGGTAAGGCAAATCACACTGCAAAGCCAAGAGTTCCGAAACTCTCCGAGCAGAAGAGATAGCAATAAGAAACAAAACCTTCCAAGATAGCAACTTAATATCTATGGAATGGATTGGCTCAAACAGAGCCTGCTGTAAAACTTTAAGAACAAGATTAAGGCTCCAAGGAGGAGCATCAGGTTTAAACACAGGCCTGATTCTGACCATGGCCTGACAAAAAGATTGAACATCTGGCACATCCGCCAGACGCTTGTGTAACAAAATAGATAATGCAGAAATCTGATCTTTCAGAGAAATGATCGACAACCCTTTCTTCAGACCTTCCTGGAGAAAAGACAACATTCTAGGAATCCTGACCCTACTCCAAGAGTAGCCCTTAGATTCACACAAATAAAGATATTTATGCCATACCTTATGGTAAATTTTTGGAGTAACAGGCTTGTGAGCCTAGATCATGGTCTCAATGACCGACTCAGAAAATCCACGCTTAGACAGAACTAAGCGTTCAATCTCCAAGAAGTCAGCTTCAGAGAAAAGAGATTTGGATGAAGGAATGGACCCTGAGTTAGAAGGTCCTTCCTCAGAGGCAACCTCCAAGGCGACCGAGAAGACATTTTCACTAGGTTTGCATACCGGATCCTGCAAGACCATGCAGGAGCTATTAGAATTACTGATGCTCTCTCTTGTCTGATACGAGCAATACCTCGTGGAAGGAGGGCAACCGGAGGAAACAGGTATGCTAGCCCAAAATCCCAAGGAGCTGCCAGAGCATCTATCAGAGCGGCCTGAGGATCTCTTGACCTTGAACCGTACCTTGGAAGCTTGGCGTTCTGCTGAGATGCCATCAGATCCAACTCCGGCAACTCCAATTTGAGGGTTAACCTGGAGAACACCTCCGGATGGAGAGCCCACTCCACGGGATGAAATGTCTGTCTGCTCAGGAAATCCGCTTCCCAGTTGTCCCCTCCAGGAATGTGTATGGTAGACAGACAACAATTGTGAGCTTCCGCCCACTGAATAATCCGTGCCACCTCCTTCATTGCTAGGGAACTCCGAGTTCCTCCCTGGTGGTTGATGTAAGCCACTGAGGTGATGTTGTCCGACTGAAACCTGATAAACCGGGCAATTAAGGACAATTGAGGCCAAGCCATCAGAGCATTGTAAATTGCTCTCAACTCCAAGATGTTTATGGGGAGAGCAGACCCCTCCCGAGTCCATAGTCTCTGCGCCTTTAACGAGTCCCAGACTGCTCCCCAGCCTAGAAGACTGGCATCCGTGGTCACAATCACCCAGGAAAGTCTCTGGAAGCATGTGCCCTGAGACAGATGGTCCTGAGAAAGCCACCACGGGAGAGAGTCTCTTGTCGACTGGTCTAGATCTATCCTCTGAGACAGATCCGAATGGTCTCCGTTCCATTGTCTGAGCATGCATAATTGCAAAGCTCTCAAATGGAATTGAGCAAAGGGAATGATGTCCATGGAAGCGACCATCAGACCAATTACCTCCATACATTGAGCCACTGATGGCCTTACAGTAGACTGAAGAGAGAGGCAAGAGGAGATAATTTTTCATAGATAGGGAATCTATTATGGTCCCTAAGAAAACCACCCTTGTAGCTGGAACAAGGGAACTCTTTTCCAGATTTCCTTTCCAACCGTGGGAACGTAGAAAAGACAACAAGATCTCTGTATGAGAGTTTGCTTGTTGAAAAGATGGCGACACTGCAATTCCATGAGACCTGATCATTGCCAAGAGAGCCCCAGAACTTCTGAGAAAATTCTGGGAACTGTGGCAAGGCCAATCAGAAGAGCCACAAACTGAAAGTGTTTGTCTAGAAAGGCGAATCTCAGGAATTTGGGATGATCCCTGTGTATAGGAACATGAAGATATGCGTCCTTCAGGTCTATGGTCGTCATGAACTGACCCTCTTGGACCAAAGGAAAAATGGAACGAATGGTTTCTATTTTGAAGTACGGTAGCCTGAGAAACTTGTAGAGGCACTTTAGGTCTAAAATGGGTCAAAAAGTTCCCTCTTTTTTGGAAACCACAAACAGATTTGAATAGAATCCTAGACCCTGTTCCCTTACTGGAACTGGAACAATCACTCCCGGGGAGGAAAAGTCCTGAACGCAGTTCAAGAATGCCTCTCTTTTTACCTGGTCTGCAGATAATCTTGAGAGGTGGAATCTGCCCCTGGGAGGGAAAGTTTTTAATTCTATTTTGTAACCCTGAGATACTATGTCCCCAGCCCAAGGATCTGGGACATCACGTCTCTACACTTGACAAAACAGGGAAAGTCTGCCCCCCACTTGATCCGAACCCGGACCGGGGGCCAATCCTTCATGCTAACTTAGACTCAGCTGAGGGTTTCTTTGCTTACATCCCCTTATTCCAAGACTGATTGGGCTTCCAAGAAGACTTGGACTGTTCCTGCTTGGAAGAGGTAGAGGAAGACTTTTGACCTTTGAAGTTACGAAAGGATTGAAAATTACCTTGAAATCCTTTGAGTCTTCTTGTCTTGCGGTATAAAAGACTCTTTTCCACCCGTAATATCAGAAATGATTTCAGAAATGATTTCTGCCAGACCAGGTCAGAACAAGGTCTTCCCCTTGTAAGGAAGTGCCAGAAGCTTGAAATTAGAGGTAACATCAGCTGACCAAGATTTTAGCCAGAATGCCCTGCAAGCTAGGACAGTAAAGCCAGACATCTTGGCTCCCAGTCTAATAACTTGCATGTTAGCATCAGAAATAAAAGAATTGGCTAGTTTGAAAGCCTTAATCCTATCTTGGAATTACTCCAACGGAGTCTCTGCTAAAATTGATTCAGACAAGGCGTTGCACCAATAAGATGCCGCACTTGCTACTGTTGCAATACAAACTGCAGGTTGCCATTGAATACCTTGATAAACATACATCTTCTTTAAATAAGCTTCCAGCTTTTTGTCCATGGGATCCTTAAATAAGCAGCTATCCTCTATAGGGATCGTAGTTCTCTTAGCCAGAGTAGAAATAGCCCCTTCTACTTTAGGCACCGTGCGCCCAGAAACTTTAATGGAGTCAGCAACAGGAAACATCTTTTTAAATATGGGAGACGGGGAGGAAGGAATCCCTGGCTTCTCCCATTCCGGTGAATAAATCTCTGTCACATGGTCTGGGACAGGAAAAACTTCCACAGAGGAAGGAACATCATAGTATTTATTAAGTTTACTAGACTTCTAAGGGTTGACAACGACAGAAGTATCAGGGTCGTCCAAAGTAGCCAATACCTCCTTTAACAGTACACAAAGGTGTTCAAGCTTAAATCTGAAATTTACTTCTTCAGTATCAGAGGAAGGAATAATAATGTCCGAATCTGAGATTTCACCCTCAGAGGCTACCGGCATATCTTCCTCATCAGACTTATGAGGGAGGGCAACCTGTGTAGCAGTAGGTGGAACAGAAACCTTACTATCTGAATGTCTAATTTTCCTCTTGCATTTTCCCAGCATAGGAAAAGCATATAATGCAGCAGATCTCGTAGAAGATAGCTGTGCAGCAAAATCTGCAGGCAAATAAACTCCTCCAGGGGGCTGAGAGGAACTGCAGGGCACTGTATGTGACGCCATAGAGGCTTGGGACGTTTGAGGAGAAAGCTGTGGCATTGCCTGAACAGCATCATCCTGAGAGACATTGGGCTCAGAGGGCAACAATTTATCTTTAAATTGAAGTGTTCTGGCTAAGCATGCAGCATAGAATTGCATAGGCAAAACAATTTGTGCCTCAAGGCATAACAAGCATTTGTCAAAAAACACAGAGTCTTGGCCCATGTACATAATACTATTAAATACACTGTCACTTTAAGAATTTTTAATACCACAATTTGGCTGCCTGAAGTCTCTAAAATGATCATATAGTAGATTGACACTGAAGAGACTGAAATTCAAACACTCAAGCAGTCTGTCAGTTAGCCTGTTCTAGCTAAGCAAACAAAGAAAACCAACTGCCAAATTTTAAGTTTATATATAAATCCCTGTATAAAACATAAGCCACACACATACTAATAAAGTATTTCAACAAAATTAGCCCAAAGAGGAAAAACGTCCCAATAAAAGGAAGATTAACCCCTACTCTCAACATACATAATGTGCCTGCCCACTGCCAAAGAAAATCCTGTATAAAGGATTTTAAAAATGTACTCATCTACTGCATATGACATATTCTTCTGAAGTGCAAGTCTCCAAGACCTAGAAGACAAAAGCACTTACCTGCAGTCTAGCTGTCCGACAGGAAGACAGCTCACAAGGCGTGAAAGGATGAAAAAGAGTGTACAGCACAACTTAGGCAGAGGGTGCTCGTGTAGACAGAGGACACCGCCAAGTCCCCAAGGCAATGGATACAAAGTAAATAGTCCACAGCACTCTAAAACTCTTTAGTTTAATTGAGTAGTGATGTGTAGGATTCAGCATATCAGTTCAGTCTCTATGGAGACAAAATATTCACAATATTTTCCTTTGTAAAATATGTGTTAGTATTTAAAAAAAATGTTTTTGTTATCAGCCACTAGGTGGAGCAGGAACTCCAGTTTTGGACAAATTGGCGCCAATGCTAAAGGTTTAAAGGTATCATTTGCAGTATACATTGTATCAAGCATGAGTATGGGGCTGTGACCCCGAAATGTCGCTCTTTTTCACTTAATAAATTGCAGAATTTTTTTTTGTGTGCTGTGGACTATTTACTTTGTATCCAAGGCGTGAAAGGACACATAATCCTTACAGAGACCTGTAGAAAAAGAAAGAACAGAGTAATCAACAGTGGCTTTCTGTACCATGGGCAGCAATGTGTAAGGAAACAAAGCAAAGACTACCTCACAACTTCCTAACTGCTTAAAAGTCATCACTATTCTACTGAAGAGATTGACATGGACTCAGCTAAACCCAAATCCTTGCTTGCAGGGAAAAGTACCAGAAAAAGGAATTCATTTCTTCAGACTCCAAACTTCACCTCCTCCATTGACAGAGGCAAAGAGAATGACTGAGGATTATGGGTAGGGGAGTGACACTTAACCGCTTTGCTGTGATATTCCCAGGAGTGATATTCCCACCAGTAATTGAATTACGTTGTAGACTCTCCATATTTTAGGAAAGAAATACTACTTTAGTCAAGGCATAAATTATTCCATTTGGGCCAGTGGGGAAAAATAAAATAAATTGTCATTTAAAGGGACACTCAAGTCAAAATTAAAAACTTTCATGATTCAGATAGAGCATGCAATTTTAAACAACTTCCAATTTACTTCCATTAACAAAATGTGCACAGTCTTTTTATATTTACACTTTTTGAGTCACTAGCTCCTACTGAGTATGTGCAAGAACTCACAGAATATACATATATGTATTTGTGATTGACTGATGGCTGTCACATGATACAGGGGGAGTGGAGTTTCTCATTTGTAAGTTCAGACTAAGTGCTATTACATTGTATTGTGATCATGCATTTGTTGATTATGTAAATCTACTGTATTTACTGGTCCTTTAAGAAGTAGGAATAGAAACTACAAGGTGGGGGTTTAAAAACACAGGGTAAGGTAAATCAAGCAGACTTCTAAAGATAAACAAGTTTCAACTTTTTTTTTTGCATTTCTGTAATATTGTAATATATACTTACGTAGCAGAATATTCAAAAAGACCATAATATGGATTGAACATTTCTTTGGAAATTAGGAAGAACCATTCCCTGGCTACTCCCCCATAGTCTAAGCCTTTCTCACTGTCAAACTCAATCCAGAGGCGGGCTTTGAGGATATCTGCTCTCTTCACAGATATGATTTTTCTGTAGGAGTCTTCAAGAAGGGCTGTACGACGCAATTTCATTTCAAATCTATTTGGAATATCCGTCTAGAAAGAATACAATTGGCAGAACAAATATTTACATGTGCGAACTACAATACATTTGACTGAAAAGTAACACATTTATTTAAAAAAGGTTATCTATTATTTATATTAAAGTGCTTTATTAAAGGGACAGTGCACCGTACAATTGGTTTCCTTAAATGGACATAAAAGTGAAAAAAGAAAATGCTATAATATGTATGAGCATTTTATTATTACACTATTGCCTGTATATAACTGTGTGTTTAACCCCTGCAACTGGATTAAACACAAAGTCAGCTACAGAGCAGCAATGAACTACTGGAAGGTAGCTGAAAACAAATGGTAAACTAATGACAAGAGACAAATGTGTGTAGCCACCAATGACTTGCTATACCAGTTGCAGTTTTAAATGTATGGGAAATCACTCGTTTAGGTTTATTTTTGTATCCACAATAGCTGTTTTTGCTAATTGAAACTACAACACAATCAAATGGGCTGAGCATGCAAACTGAGCTCACTGAACAGCAGTGCTAAATGAGTGAAAGTACATGTCTCAAATGAATACTGTTTGTCCAATACTGCATTTCTGCCACTAGGGGGAGTGCTTGTGTAACCTCCACAGGAGTCTAGGTAAGACAAAAAGTGACACCTGTCTTTGCCTTTTTCTGCAACATGGGGTCCTCACACCCACTTATGAGAGGAGACTTCATTGAAAGAACAGCCATAGTCCAAATTTCCCTTGAGAAATAGACCCACACTTTTGTATGTTGGAACATAGGAGCCTAAACAGCAGTAGACACTATGCAATCAGGAATAGCAGAACCAAATAACTCCAAGTGGGATGAAGCTATAAAGCAGTGATTTTTAACCTTTTTTTTGCCGTGGCACACTTTTTTACATAAAAAAATCCTGTGGCACACCACCATCCCAAATTTTTTACAAAATCACACATTGTAGCCTAATACAGCATATATATATACACATACACACAAACACACACATACTGTATGTATTGTGCTGTTATGCCATGCCTCCTACAAACTACCCCTGCACTGGGAGTAAAAAACAAGCAAAGTTTAAAAAATATGTCACACTGTTGTCAGTCTGCCGTGGCACACCTGAGGATCTCTCACGGCACACTGGTTGAAAAACACTGCTATAAAGTGTATGATTTATATGTTATCATGATAAAACAAAATAAATATTTTTTAAGCGCTAGTTTAGCCAACTCCAGTGGCGTATTTAGGTTTTGAAGTGCCCTAGCACACAGCACATACAGAAAGGTGTAACAGCAGGAGTCTGACCTGACACTTGCCCTGCATAAGCATTTTTTATTGATCGGTGGAGGGAAGGGGGCAGCTCAGCAAGCTGCGCCTCTCCAGAAGACATCAAAAGCTAAAGTGACAGCTATTACAGCCAGCACCTCTGCCCTCCTACGCCTTCTTCCTACAGAAGCCCTCACCCCTGTACAGACTTATAACGTGCCCAGGGTTAATAAATATATACAGATTGCTCATGCACGTATGCAATAAATGCTGCCCCCATTCTCCCTAAATCTGTCGCCCTTGTTGGCCTAGGCCATGATACACCCCTGGCCAACTCACACATCAAAATTATGTCTATCTGTACAGCTCACATCTTTTTATATCCAATGATATATTGTTAAATAAAAAGACATATCGATTGTCATAAATTAGTCAAATATGACAATATGTCAGCCCTTATACACTCTAAAATAATTTCTCACACAAAAGTATAACAGCATTTTAAGTGTAAACTGATGTATCTATCATTCTACTTTAAATCAATATCCGTTTTACAATACCTGCTTTTTTAGTTTTTTACGAAAGTATTCATATTTTCTTTTGTAATCCCGTGAATAAGGCACAGCCTTAAATAAAAGAGAAATAATTTATTAAAACTGAGAACTGCAATTACCATATTTGAAATATATAGAAAACATTTAAGTCACAAACTTACTGGTCCAGTTATTGCTGCCGTCTGCAATCGTGGATCCTCCCATTGTGTTTGCTTTGTGTCTACAATAAACAGAAATACATGATGCTTAAAAATCATAACATGCCAAAGGAAATATACGTTTATTAAGAGCATATTTATACTTACTATGGTCAATGTAGAAGACTCTTCCATCTGTATGACTTCGCTCTTCCCATCCCGGCTGCAAAAAAAGAATTAGAAAATTGAAGGGAATCTTTTATTTAATTGAACAGGTTTCTCTTTTAAGGTGGAATCTATTATTTTCTTCTAATGGGACTGATATTAGTTTTTATGAATATATGATTTATTGTTTCCATTGAGGTATGAATTTTACAAGGAAAACAAGAATGGAGGAGCACCGGCTTTTAGCAAATTATAAAATGTACAGTTTATTGGTATCCAAATAAAAAAACAAATATCTGAGTCAGAACAGTTGCATCAGGAACAACCATAACACAGCTTACGCGTTTCTGCTCTCTGGCCATACTATAAGCTGCTAATTAAAAAGTAAAATATACAGCTATTTAAAAACAAAAGTACATTCCTATTGGGTGCATTTTCCGTGACATCATACTTTCCGATTAACCCCTTACATACACAAGCTTTCTTTTAATTCACTTTAGCATGCTTTCATTGATCTAACAGTTTTTTAATTTAACAAACCTACTATCCACTACTGCTAAATTAAGTTACCCGATTGTACTTAGTATACTTATATTATAAAAAGAACATATGAGGAACAATAATTAAAGAAAACTTAATTTTAACACACACTCATTAACTAACAGCTAAATTACAAGTCTGTGCGTTCCTCTTAACGCTGAAAATATGGTAATTTCAGCATTAAAACAGCACCACAGCCATTACAAGTCTTGTCGGTACAGCTTTACTGCAAGCCTTTAAGCCTGTAATGCAGCGTCAGTACCGCACTCGTAAAAATTAGGTTTTTTTTTCATGGGACTTCCATAGCACTGCCATTACGAGTTTTGCGGTGAGGCTAAAAAGCAAGCGTTACACTCTAAAACAACAAGATCTGTACCGCCATCTAAAGTCAGTAGTTATGAGTTTTACGCTACAAAGCTGCAATATAAAACTCATAACTAATGTGTTAAAAAGTACACTAACACCCATAAACTACCTATTAACCCCTAAACCGAGGCCCTCCCGTATCGCAAACACTATAATAAATGTATTAACCCCTAAATCTGCCGCTCCCGACATCGCTGCCACTAATAAAATTTATTAACCCCTATTTCGCCGCTCCCCGACATTGTCACCACTATACTAAAGTTATTAACCTCTAAACCGCCGCCCTCCCACATCGCAAACACTATTTAAATATTATTAACCCCTAATCTGCCATCCGCCCACATTGCCTCCACTATACTAAAGTTATTAAGCTCTACACCGCCGCCACTCTAATAAACCTATTAACCCCTAAACCGAAAGCCCCCCCACAACGAAATATAATAAATTAAAGTATTAACCCCTAAACCGAAAGCCCCCCACATCACAAACTAATTTAAACTAGTAACCCCTAAACCTAACGCCCCCCCTAACGTTATATTAAAATTACAATTTCCTTATCTTAAATTAAAACTTACCTGTCAAATTAAAAAAACTAAGTTTAAACTAACAATTAAACTAATATAATTATTAAACTAAAATTAAACTAACTACCAATTAAATAAAACTTAACTACACATTAAAAAAATCCTAACACTACTCTAAAAATTACAACAACAAAAAAAAGACTAAATTACAAAAAATAACAAACACTAAATTACGGAAAATAACAAACTAAATTATCAAAAATAAAAAAGAATTACACCTAATCTAATAGTCCTATCAAAATAAAAAAGTCCACCCAAAATAAAAAAAACCCTAGCCCTAAAGATATTAGCTCTTTTACCTGTAAAATAAAATACAAAGACCCCCCCAACAGTAAAACCCACCACCCAACCACCCCCCAAAATAAAAAACCTAAATCTAAAAAAACCTAAGCTACCCATTGCCCTGAAAAGGGCATGTGTATGGGCATTGCCCTTAAAAGAGCATTTAGCTCTTTTGCTGCCCAAACCCTAATCTAAAAAAAACAAAACAAAAAAAAAAACACTTAAAAAAACCTAACCTAACACTAACCCCCGACGATCCACTTACAGTTTTTGAAGTACCGCTTGAACGATCTTGATCCCGGCGGAGAAGTCCTCATCTAAGCGGCGAGAAGTATTCATCCAGGCGGCCTCTTCAATCTTCATCCCGGCGGTGAAGTTCTCATCCAAGCGGCAAGAAGTCTTTATCCAGACGGCCTCTTCAATCTTCATCTAGGCGGCATCTTCTATCTTGATCCCTGCGGAGCGGGTCCATCCTGAAGACATCCGGCACAGAGCATCGTCTTCATACGGTCGCCGCCGTACACTGAATCTTCAATGCAAGGTACACGATTCAAGATGGCGTCCGTTGCATTCCTATTGGCTGGAAGATCTGAATCAGCCAATAGGAATTAGAGCTGCTAAAATCCTATTGGCTGTTCAAATCAGCCAATAGGATTTAGGCAGCTCTAATTCTATTGGATGCTCGAATCAGCCAATAGAATGAGAGCTGCTTAAATCCAATTGGCTGATTTGAACAGAATCCTATTGGCTGTTCAAATCAGCCAAAATGAGAGCTGATTAAATCCTATTGGCTGATTTGAACAGCCAATAGGATTTAAGCAGCTCTCATTCTATTGGCTGATTCATCATCATATTTTTTGTAATGGTAGGTTTTTTTTATTTTTGTAATGGTAGTTTTTTTTAATTTTTTGTAATTTTAGATTTTAGTGTAAGGTAGCTTAGGTTTTATTTCACAGGTCATTTTGTATTTATTTTAAATAGGTAGTTATTAAATAGTTAATAACTATTTACCAACTAGTCTACCTAGTTAAAATAAATACAAACTTACCTGTGAAATAAAAATAAAATCAAAGCTAGCTACAATATAACTATTAGTTATATTGTAGCTAGCTTAGGTTTTATTTCACAGGTATGTATGTAATTTTAAATAGGTATTATTTAGTTAATAATTGTAAATTTAATTTAGATCTATTTTAATTATGTTAAAGTTAGGGGGTGTTAGGGTTAGGTTTAGGGTTAGGTGTTAATAGTTTAATTTAGGTTGTTGCGATGTGGGGGGCTGGCAGTTTAGGGGTTAATAGGTTTATTTAGTGGTAGTGATGTGGGAGGCCAGAGGTTTAGGGGTGAATAACTATTTAGTTGCGGCGAAGCCGGGGAGCAGCGGAATAGGGGTTAATAACTTTAAATATAGTGGCAGCGATGTTGGGGTGTGGCGGAATAGGGGTTAATAACTTAAGTATAGTGGCAGCGATATCAGGAGCGGCGACATATGTGTTAATACCTTTATTTAGGTGTCGGCGATATCGGGAGCGGCAGATTAGGGGTTAATAACTGTAGGCAGGCGTCAGCGATGTCGGGGGCAGCAGATTAGGGGTGTTTAGACGTAGGGTTTATGTATCTAAAATGTTTTATTCCATTTATATGTACAATAGCTCTATTAGATATAGTGTAACTCTGACCTGGGAGATTTGGTATTGTTATACTTAAACAAATCTCTATCTGATTTGGGTATTAATATGAAAACATCTTTAACAAAAATGTATCAAAACATAAGCAGAGTTCAGCCCCTTCGGGGCTCTTGTTTGTAAACTTCTCTTTTTGCCAACACTCTCTCTCTCTCTGACACCCCCCTAGGCGGAGAGGACTTTTACTATCAAGATCCATTTGAAGGCATCAGCCTTCTTATTGTGAACATGTGCAAAATGTGGTACGAGGGGTACTTAGGCGACCAATTTTTATGATGAAAAGGTGCTCCCTGATTCTAGATCTCGCCTTGCATGCTGTCATCCCTACATGCTGTAAATTGTCATGCATGTGATAAGATTGACCATATTCATGGACCTACAGTTCATGCACATTCATTTTTTAAAAGTTTGTTCCGTTGCGGTTAACTTAAATTGATCCCCTAGCTCCATCTTCTCACAAGCCGTACACGTGATAATTGCATTTATACATTCCCATGACTGTTAGCCATGAGGATCTGTCTTCAGGGGGGCTAACAATTTAGTAGGTGATACTATGTTGCCTATTGTTTGGCTTTTTCTATAGGCAAATTGGCAGCTCTCCTTCACGTGATCACTGATTGAATTTCTATAAACCTCAGGTCCTATTCTCTGACATATAGTCCCTTTCTAGTGTAATATCTAAATAATTGATTTTGTACTCAATAAATTCATGTCTAATCACAAAGAATTTTATATATGTATAAATGTACAATTATTTGATTTTATACAATAATTTTCTAATTTTATCTTAATTCCCTATTAAGTTAAAGGACACTGAACCCAAAAAATTTTTTTCGTGATTCAGATAGAGCATGCAATTTTAAACAACTTTCTAATTTACTCCTATTATCAATTTTTCTTCGTTCTCTTGCTTTCTTTGTTTGAAAAAGAAGGCATATAAGCTATTTTTTTGGTTCAGAACCATGGAAAGCACTTGTTTATTGGTAGGTGAATTTACTCACCAATCAGCAAGAACAACACAGTGTGTTCACCAAAAATGGGCCGGCATCTAAACTTACATTCTTGCATTTCAAATAAAGATACCAAGAGAATGAAAATAATTTGATAATAGGAGTAAATTAGAAAGTTGCTTAAAATTGCATGCTCTATCTGAATCACGATAGAAAAAATTTGGGTTCAGTGTCCCTTTAATCCCTTTAAAGAGAAAAAAAACAAAAAGCAACACCATTTTATGTTACAATTTCTTTTTTTTTCTTGTTTGATGATACATAAAAACATCAATCTGATATCACTGGCTGTAATAATTGTGTGCATGTGGTGCAGATTAAGGGCTAGATTACAAGTGGAGCGCTAATTTATCATGTGCCCGTAAATGGTCAAATTCAATTGTTTACGGGTGTGCGATAAATAACCAACACGTCCGTAAAAAGGCGAATTTGTGGGGTGTTTAAAAATAAAAAATAACTGCACAAATCCGTTTTAAGGGGTTTTAAAGTGGTGGGTGTTGGGTGTTAGAAAAAAAACGGCACTGAAAAGTGCCTTTACATTGCGGTCTATTGGTACTGTGTGTTCCCTATAAATATATATGTATATTCTTATATACATATATATTTATGTGTTTATATTTGTATATACACATACAAACACATAAATATATATGTATATATTCTATACATATATATTTCTATTTGCTGCCCATCGCTGTGCGACTTACCCCCTTCGCTGCCCTAGGGTCTCATGCCGTGGTATTGTAAGCGCAATGCTTCCCTGCAATGCGAACGTGAGGTCGCAATGCTCAACTTGTAATACCAGTGCACATTTGCGTGTGCTGGTATTAATCAGTAAAGCACAAATATCGCTTTCACAAAAGCGATATTTTGCATTCCACTTGTAATCTAGCCCTAAATAGGTTAATAGAAGGAAAAGGTTAAAGCAGCCTTTTTTTAAAAGCACCTTGCAATCCAAATGACCTTGCAGTAGTGCGACGCTATATATAGCCACATTATTATTTACCAATTTCTTATCAGCGTGACGGAAGATAAATATCAGAGCCATGAAACCAGTATACCACCTTTAAAACGCAAGCCATGGACAGTGAACCCCTTTGTCCTGGAAAATCAAATAGTGACACAAGGGTCTTCTATTAAAATTTTGAGAAACAAAGGTAAATCCCAAGGACGATTTATGCCTTTGCTGAATAGATGGAAAAAAAAAGGGGGGAGTGGGGTAAGTGCGCTAAAAAAGCTAAAGGTATCAGAACAAAGTATATATTTATACCTTAATTTCCGATATATATATTATAATAGTGAATGGAAATTAATTAATAAAACTTCATTTTTTAATGAAATAAACCAATTGTTAATAAAAGTGTTTCTTTAAGAGTGAATTTAAACTTTGTGTAAGTGATATAGAAAAGTAACTGAAATTGTTGCTAACGAGGTGATGTGAAAAGTAACTAAAATTGTTGCTAATAAAATAATGTGAAAAAAATGTGTTATAAACAGTGTTTGGAATTTATTATGTTTGGAAATATCCTATATTTAGGATAATACAATACTTGGAGACTAGGTAGAAAATGTAGTACCAATAGCAATATTGAGAATATATATTTATTGGTCCAGACTAAAAATTAGCAGGATCCAAGGGACCTAACAGATAACCCTTATATAGTAAATGCACACAGATGTTAAGAATCTTACAAATTTATTTTTGATTAAAAATATTACATATAACAATTATATAGGGGACGTCTCCCCAATTGCACAGCCTAAAGTTTCTCTAGAGTCATAAAAATCATAAAAATCTAAAAGACTTCTATAAAACAATCTATGTGATGAACAGCGAATAATAAAAACTATATATCATATAGGCACAGTAGTTAACTCTCGTAATAGCTTTTGGTGTGATAGATTCTTTTATCCAGACTTAGTTATTTTTGTATCGCCTTAAATTTTATATGTGGATCATACCAAAGTCTCTATGTAAGTTCCGTAATAGATAGTAATATCACACAGAGGTAGTCTCAAAAGTCTCTATGTAAGTTCCGTAAGAGATTGTAATATCACACAGAGTTATATTTTCTAGGGGTAATTGTACTCTCCCTTCAGATGTGGTTAAGACAAATTTAAAAGCTTACTTTCTTTAAGTCCTGGAGGAGCTTCTGGAGCTTGTGTTCGCCGGCTATTTCTCAGCCGAGTCAGTGCGCCGCATGGATCTTGGCGTCTGACGTCACCGGTAAATCTTCCGGTTGTCAAAAAAGGAAGAAGAAACTCTCAGCTTAAGTGTATATTTTATCCAAATAGGATTTGGGAAATAAATTCTTTGTGAGTCAGATGAAATTACACCCTGCACCTAGTGCCAATGCACGCAGGGATATTTAGACTCCGGTATTGATAATTCAGGACGTAATAGAATAACCCGGGTTACCTCAAATGTTCGTTAAAAGTTGATTTGAGATTCAGATGTCCTTATCTGTAGTAGGCACAGTCACTTAGATCGACGCGTTTTACTCACCAGGGAGCTTTATCAAGATAAAGCTCCCTGGTGAGTGAAACGCGTCGATCTAAGTGACTGTGCCTACTACAGATAAGGACATCTGAATCTCAAATCAACTTTTAACGAACATTTGAGGTAACCCGGGTTATTCTATTACGTCCTGAATTATCAATACCGGAGTCTAAATATCCCTGCGTGCATTGGCACTAGGTGCAGGGTGTAATTTCATCTGACTCACAAAGAATTTATTTCCCAAATCCTATTTGGATAAAATATACACTTAAGCTGAGAGTTTCTTCTTCCTTTTTTGACAACCGGAAGATTTACCGGTGACGTCAGACGCCAAGATCCATGCGGCGCACTGACTCGGCTGAGAAATAGCCGGCGAACACAAGCTCCAGAAGCTCCTCCAGGACTTAAAGAAAGTAAGCTTTTAAATTTGTCTTAACCACATCTGAAGGGAGAGTACAATTACCCCTAGAAAATATAACTCTGTGTGATATTACAATCTCTTACGGAACTTACATAGAGACTTTTGAGACTACCTCTGTGTGATATTACTATCTATTACGGAACTTACATAGAGACTTTGGTATGATCCACATATAAAATTTAAGGCGATACAAAAATAACTAAGTCTGGATAAAAGAATCTATCACACCAAAAGCTATTACGAGAGTTAACTACTGTGCCTATATGATATATAGTTTTTATTATTCGCTGTTCATCACATAGATTGTTTTATAGAAGTCTTTTAGATTTTTATGATTTTTATGACTCTAGAGAAACTTTAGGCTGTGCAATTGGGGAGACGTCCCCTATATAATTGTTATAGGTAATATTTTTAATCAAAAATAAATTTGTAAGATTCTTAACATCTGTGTGCATTTACTATATAAGGGTTATCTGTTAGGTCCCTTGGATCCTGCTAATTTTTAGTCTGGACCAATAAATATATATTCTCAATATTGCTATTGGTACTACATTTTCTACCTAGTCTCCAAGTATTGTATTATCCTAAATATAGGATATTTCCAAACATAATAAATTCCAAACACTGTTTATAACACATTTTTTTCACATTATTTTATTAGCAACAATTTTAGTTACTTTTCACATCACCTCGTTAGCAACAATTTCAGTTACTTTTCTATATCACTTACACAAAGTTTAAATTCACTCTTAAAGAAACACCTTTATTAACAATTGGTTTATTTCATTAAAAAATGAAGTTTTATTAATTAATTTCCATTCACTATTATAATATATATATCGGAAATTAAGGTATAAATATATACTTTGTTCTGATACCTTTAGCTTTTTTAGCGCACTTACCCCACTCCCCCCTTTTTTTTTCACTTAAATTTCTGAGGAGAACGAAGGATCTTCTCATTTGTAAGTGTGTGGTATCTCCTTTATACCAGCGCTCTACTGTCACCCCACAGATCACATAGTTTTTTGCTGAATAGATGACATGGCTTGAAATATCAAAATATTAAAGATAATGGACATCTAGGCCCAAACTACTCAAAAAACTGTACTACTACTACTGTAAAAGATAGGGCTTGAACCTTCAAGGCACGTGCACTGACATCCCTAATAAATCTATCATGTATATCAGAGTTTCTATAACGTGAAGATTATTATTATATGAAAAACGCCAAAATAGACGTTTACGCAGAAATGTTAAACGCATGGGAACAATACCTCAAAAACAAAACCCACATACCTGATAATCAGATACAACATCCTTTAACGTAAACAATAATTCATCTTATGGAATTAACGCGTAAGGGGTAACCCCAAAACAATATCACCCAAAAACAAAATTATATATGTGTAGTTAAAAAGTATCAATAACAAGTTACGACCATGATGTCTCAAAAGCATAGCTACATAAACAGTTCTTGAACAGACTGTAAAACAGCCTTTTCTTATCTTTATCTTTCCTTTCTTATTTTTCCTTTTTCTCACCTTCAACATCAATTCGAAGTTACTTTCTTATAATTCTAAGACTCACAAAACAATTATATAACCAACATGTTATGGATATCTATATCAATCACAAACAAAGGTTTTATGTTTCTCTTTCCATAATGTCTCTGTTATTATCATGTAAAACCTACTGACTAAACTATGCAACTATTGGGGAGCTGCGTCTCCCATATTGTAACATTCAAATTTATAAATAAAGTCAGTTGGAAAAAAAAAGAACAGCGCAAGAATACATTATGCTACTATTCCAATGCAAAGAAGATGCCACAAACTCAATAATAGTCTAAGGGTGTAGACACTTCATAAGCAGTCTTCAAATAACACTGAGTGTGCAAGCCATCAAATGCAGGGCCTGTAGATCAGGATAAAGGAGTGGTCCGTCCATACACAAGTATGGACAGAGGAATAGTCTAAGGAAGCCAATCTCATTAGAAATGGGAACTAGATGCTTCTTAGGCAATATTGCAAGAGTAACACTACTTTGAGTATGAGAAATAATTTAAAGGAATACATAAACCAGTGGAAAATCCTATCATATGGCAAATGCAACTATTGCAATTGTTGTGGTTTTTTTTTTTTTGGTTTTTTTTTGAGGGGGGTGGAAACAGGCTGGCAAACCTTTTGACTTTTAATTATGATCTGGAGCTATAAGAAATATTAGGAAGAAAGAGTAAATAATCCTCTGTGATGTCATTATACTATATATAAGATTTATATTTACCAAAGAGCGGCTTTGCATTCAGAACTTGCATATTTGAATGATGACAGTGAGGACTTAAAAGTTTACCGGTGAGGTGTCACATGATAAGAGTTTCTTTTATAGATTTATTCTGGGTGGGTAATCAAATTAGCAGTAATATTTTAACCAGTACATTTCCAAAACAGCACCTTGAACATTGGATGTATAGTCCCCTCATGTTTTGGATTGGGACAACGTCTGGAGTCTGAATGTTTTGTTGAGATTTCAATCTCCTGGATAGATCTCATTATGACTGAAAGTGTCCTCCTGACAATTGCTTTTGTCTGGAAGATAACTACTGTGGAACATACAATACTGTCAAATCATCTGTGGGCCTTAATTCATTTTAATACTTAGCAGAAGTCTAATGTACCGTATTTGAACATTTTTAAAGCCATATTTCACAATTGATTCTAAAAATGCTAAGGAGCTGCATCCTTCACAGAGAGTCAGCTTTTGTTAAATTATCCTGAACAAAATTGTTTTGTAATGTTACTTCCCATCCAAAAGTGCTCAAATGAACCCATTGATGTTCTGTCAAAGGCCTGCAAGACTCTAGACTTGATCGTATGGCCCATTAGGATAATGCTTTCTCTCATTTTTAATGTGAATGTGTGTTTCATGCTGGGATGCAATTATCTGGAAAATAAAGTAAAATGGATTCCTCCATCTAGCCATAAAAAACACCAAGGATAACTTTTCTAAAAAACTCATTTTATGATAAGCGCTCTGATGCTATGAACTAGATGAAACAATGAGGCCACAATTTGTTGTGATAACTGTGTTTCACCAGGAAAAAAGACAAAATCTCTGACTCTGTACAAGACCAGCAACAAGGATGACAATGTCCAGATAATGGAACAAGCTAGTACCCTACTTAAAAAGTTCTGAAAAAAAAAAATTTGAATTGAGGAAGATTGCCTGCAAGGAAAACAAACTGGAATTGACTGTTGACAACAGCAAAAAAAACTGTGCAAACAATAATGTGCAGCTGCCAATGCAATATGCAGATTTAAACCTCTCAGACTGACTGTTACCAGACATACCTGAAGACTTATCTGAATGCGCACATGACTGTATGTCTCCTCAACAGCTGACTGTTGAGGAGACATACACAGGACTCATATTACAGAGGAGAAACTTTATGAATTTGTTCTAGGCAATGTAGCAACAAAATATAAAATGGAGGATGAGCTGTATCACAATCTTTGTAGCTGCTAGAAACATGCTAAAATTATTCTTAAACTATTAAGTATCCTCTTCTGATAACTTCCATTACCCATGTGTCTGTAGTACAGCACACTCAAGCTGCAGGATGACCTAAAGCATTTTATATTTTTATACTCATGGATTAATATAACAATAACTATGTTAGAATAATAAAAAAGCTAAATGAATTATTACATGCTATGCAGGGTTCTACCTACTATAAAAAGGCACCATATCAACCTCTAGAACACTGGTTTTCAAACCTTTCCTCAAGCCACCCTAACAGCCAGGATTTTCAGGATTACCTTGGGTGTGAGCAGGTAAAAACATAATTTATGCTTACCTGATAAATTTATTTCTCTTGTAGTGTAGTCAGTCCACGGGTCATCCATTACTTAAGGGATTATATCTCTTCCCCAACAGGAAGTTGCAAGAGGATCACCCAAGCAGAGCTGCTATATAGCTCCTCCCCTCACATGTCATATCCAGTCATTCGACCGAAACAAGACGAGAAAGGAGAAACCATAGGGTGCAGTGGTGACTGGAGTTTAATTAAAATTTAGATCTGCCTTAAAAGACAGGGCGGGCCGTGGACTGACTACACTACAAGAGAAATAAATTTATCAGGTAAGCATAAATTATGTTTTCTCTTGTTAAGTGTAGTCAGTCCACGGGTCATCCATTACTTATGGGATACCAATACCAAAGCTAAAGTACACGGATGAAGGGAGGGACAAGGCAGGAACTTTAAACGGAAGGAACCACTGCCTGAAGCACCTTTCTCCCAAAAATAGCCTCCGAAGAAGCAAAAGTGTCAAATCTGTAAAATTTTGAAAAAAGTGTGAAGTGAAGACCAAGTTGCAGCCTTGCAAATCTGTTCAACAGAGGCCTCATTTTTAAAGGCCCGGGTGGAAGCCACAGCTCTAGTAGAATGAGCTGTAATTCTTTCAGGAGGCTGCTGTCCAGCAGTCTCATAGGCTAAACGTATTATGCTACGAAGCCAAAAAGAGAGAGAGGTAGCCGAAGCCTTTTGACCTCTCCTCTGTCCAGAGTAAACGACAAACAGGGAAGAAGTTTGACGAAAATCTTTAGTTGCCTGCAAATAGAACTTCAGGGCACGGACTACGTCCAGATTATGCAAAAGTCGTTCCTTCTTTGAAGAAGGGTTAGGACACAATGATGGAACAACAATCTCTTGATTGATATTCCTGTTAGAAACTACCTTAGGTAAGAACCCAGGTTTAGTACGCAGAACTACCTTGTCTGAATGAAAAATCAGATAAGGAGAATCACAATGTAAGGCAGATAACTCAGAGACTCTTCGAGCCGAGGAAATAGCCATCAAAAACAGAACTTTCCAAGATAACAGCTTGATATCAATGGAATGAAGGGGTTCAAATGGAACGCCTTGCAGAACGTTAAGAACTAAGTTTAAGCTCCACGGCGGAGCAACAGTCTTAAACACAGGCTTAATCCTAGCCAAAGCCTGACAAAAAGCCTGAACGTCTGGAACTTCTGCCAGACGTTTGTGTAGAAGAATAGACAGAGCAGAAATCTGTCCCTTTAACGAACTAGCAGATAAGCCCTTTTCTAAACCCTCTTGTAGAAAAGACAATATCCTAGGAATCCTAACCTTACTCCATGAGTAACTCTTGGATTCGCACCAATATAAATATTTACGCCATATCTTATGGTAAATTCTTCTGGTAACAGGTTTCCTAGCCTGTATTAAGGTATCAATAACCGACTCCGAGAAGCCACGCTTTGATAGAATCAAGCGTTCAATCTCCATGCAGTCAGCCTCAGAGAAATTAGATTTGGATGGTTGAAAGGACCCTGAATTAGAAGGTCCTGCCTCAGAGGCAGAGACCATGGTGGACAGGACGACATGTCCACTAGGTCTGCATACCAGGTCCTGCGTGGCCACGCAGGCGCTATCAGAATCACTGATGCTCTCTCCTGTTTGATCTTGGCAATCAGTCGAGGAAGCATCGGAAATGGTGGAAACACATAAGCCATGTTGAAGACCCAAGGTGCTGTCAGAGCATCTATCAGCACCGCTCCCGGGTCCCTGGACCTGGATCCGTAACAAGGAAGCTTGGCGTTCTGGCGAGACGCCATGAGATCCAGATCTGGTTTGCCCCAACGATGAATCAGTTGAGCGAAGACCTCCGGATGAAGTTCCCACTCCCCCGGATGAAAAGTCTGGCAACTTAGAAAATCCGCCTCCCAGTTCTCCACGCCTGGGATGTAGATTGCTGACAGGTGGCAAGAGTGAGACTCTGCCCAGCGAATTATTTTTGAGACTTCCAACATCGCTAGGGAACTTCTGGTTCCCCCTTGATGGTTGATGTAAGCCACAGTGGTGATGTTGTCCGACTGAAATCTGATGAACCTCAGAGTTGCTGAGGCCAAGCTAGAAGAGCATTGAATATTGCTCTTAACTCCAGAATATTTATTGGGAGGAGTTTCTCCTCCTGAGTCCATGATCCCTGAGCCTTCAGGGAATTCCAGACTGCGCCCCAACCTAGAAGGCTGGCGTCTGTTGTTACAATCGTCCAATCTGGCCTGCGAAAGGTCATCCACTTGGACAGATGGGGCCGAGAAAGCCACCATAGAAGAGATTCTCTGGTCTCTTGATCCAGATTTAGCCGAGGGGACAAATCTGAGTAATCCCCATTCCACTGACTTAGCATGCACAATTGCAGCGGTCTGAGATGCAGGCGCGCAAATGGTACTATGTCCATTGCCACTACCATTAAGCCGATTACTTCCATGCACTGAGCTACTGACGGGTGTGGAATGGAATGAAGGGCACGGCAAGCATTTAGAAGTTTTGATAACCTGGCCTCCGTCAGGTAAATTCTCATCTCTACAGAATCTATAAGAGTCCCTAGGAAGGGAACCCTTGTAAGTGGTAATAGAGAACTCTTTTCCACGTTCACCTTCCACCCATGCGACCTCAGAAATGCCAGAACTATCTCTGTATGAGACTTGGCAGTTTGAAAACTTGACGCTTGTATCAGAATGTCGTCTAGGTACGGAGCCACCGCTATGCCTCGCGGTCTTAGTACCGCCAGAAGTGAGCCCAGAACCTTTGTAAAGATTCTTGGAGCCGTAGCTAACCCGAAGGGAAGAGCTACAAACTGGTAATGCCTGTCTAGGAAGGCAAATCTTAGGTACCGATAATGATCCTTGTGAATCGGTATGTGAAGGTAGGCATCCTTTAAGTCCACTGTGGTCATGTACTGACCCTCTTGGATCATGGGTAGGATGGTTCGAATAGTTTCCATTTTGAATGATGGAACTCTTAGGAATTTGTTTAGGATTTTTAAGTCCAAGATTGGTCTGAAGGTTCCCTCTTAGTTGGGAACCACAAATAGATTTGAATAGAATCCTTGCCCGTGTTCCGTTCGCGGAACTGGGTGGATCACCCCCATTAGTAAGAGGTCTTGTACACAGCGTAGAAACGCCTCTTTCTTTATTTGGTTTGCTGATAACCTTGAAAGATGAAATCTCCCTTGTGGAGGAGAAGCTTTTTAGTCCAGAAGATATCCCTGAGATATGATCTCCAACGCCCAGGGATCCTGGACATCTCTTGCCCAAGCCTGGGCAAAGAGAGAAAGTCTGCCCCCCACTAGATCCGTTTCCGGATAGGGGGCCCTCTCTTCATGCTGTCTTAGGGGCAGCAGCAGGTTTTCTGGCCTGCTTGCCCTTGTTCCAGGACTGGTTAGTTTTCCAGCCCTGTCTGTAACGAGCAACAGCTCCTTCCTGTTTTGGAGCGCAGGAAGTTGATGCTGCTCCTGCCTTGAGGTTACGAAAGGCACGAAAATTACACTGTTTGGCCTTTGATTTGGCCCTGTCCTGAGGTAGAGCATGGCCCTTACCTCCCGTAATGTCAGCGATAATTTCTTTCAAGCCGGGCCCGAATAAGGTCTGCCCTTTGAAAGGAATATTAAGCAATTTAGATTTAGAAGTCACGTCAGCTGACCAGGATTTAAGCCATAGCGCTCTGCGCGCTTGGATGGCGAATCCGGAGTTCTTAGCCGTAAGTTTGGTTAAATGTACGACGGCATCAGAAACAAATGCATTAGCTAGCTTAAGTGCTTTAAGCTTGTTCATAATTTCATCCAATGAAGCTGTGCGAATGGCCTCTTCCAGAGACTCAAACCAGAATGCCGCCGCAGCAGTGACAGGCGCAATGCATGCAAGGGGCTGTAAGATAAAACCTTGTTGAACAAACATTTTCTTAAGGTAACCTTCTAATTTTTTATCCATTGGATCGGAAAAGGCACAACTATCCTCCACCGGGATAGTGGTACGCTTAGCCAAAGTAGAAACTGCTCCCTCCACCTTAGGGACCGTCTGCCATAAGTCCCGTGTGGTGGCGTCTATTGGAAACATTTTCCTAAATATAGGAGGGGGGGAAAAGGGCACACCGGGGCTATCCCACTCCTTGCTAATAATTTCTGTAAGCCTCTTAGGTATAGGAAAAACGTCAGTACACACCGGTACCGCATAGTATCTATCCAGCCTACATAATTTCTCTGGAATTGCAACCGTGTTACAATCATTCAGAGCCGCTAATACCTCCCCTAGCAATACGCGGAGGTTCTCAAGCTTAAATTTTAAATTAGAAATCTCTGAATCCAGTCTCCCTGGATCAGATCCGTCACCCACAGAATGAAGCTCTCCGTCCTCATGTTCTGCAAATTGTGACGCAGTATCGGACATGGCTCTCCCATCATCAGCGCGCTCTGTCCTTAACCCAGAGCAATCGCGCTTGCCTCTTAATTCTGGCAATTTAGATAATACTTCTGTCATAACAGTAGCCATGTCTTGCAAAGTGATTTGTATGGGCCTCTCTGATGTACTTGGCGCCACAATATCACGCACCTCCTGAGCGGGAGGCGAAGGTACTGACACGTGAGGAGAGTTAGTCGGCATAACTTCCCCCTCGTTGTCTGGTGATAATTTCTTTACATGTAAAGATTGACTTTTATTTAAAGTGACATCAATGCATTTAGTACACAAATTTCTATGGGGCTCCACATTGGCCTTCAAACATAGTGAACAAAGAGATTCATCTGTGTCAGACATGTTTAAACAGACTAGCAATGAGACTAGCAAGCTTGGAAAATACTTTCAAATAAATTTACAAGCAATATAAAAAACGCTACTGCGCCTTTAAGAAGCACAAAAAGCTGTCACAGTTGAAATAACAATGAACCAAATTAGTTATAGCAACCAAATTTTCACAGTAAATGTATTAAGTTAGCAAAGGATTGCACCCACCAGCAACAGGATGATTAACCCCTTAATACCCAAAAACGGATAACAATTTAATAATTAACGTTTTTATCACAGTCAAACACACTGTCACAGGTCTGCTGTGACTGATTACCTCCCCTGAGCTCTCAAGAGACGTCCTGGATCATGGAGGATGAAGTAGGAAGATTGTGACTGAATTTTTACTGCGCAAAAAAGCGCTAAAATAGGCCCCTCCCACTCATATTACAACAGTGGGGAAGCTCAGTTAACTGTTTCTATGCAGAAAACAAAGATAGCCATGTGGTAAAAATCATGCCCCAATAAGTTTTATCACCAAGTACCTCACAAAAAACGATTAACATGCTAGAAAACGTTTTGAACATACATTTTAAAAGCTATGAAGTGTTATTAATAAGCCTGCTACCAGTCGCTTTTACTGCAGTTAAGGCTCATACATTACTTCAGTATTAACAGTATTTTCTGAGTCAAATTCCATTCCCTAGAAAAATACTTCAGTGTACACACACTCATCAGCCTAATACCAGTCGCTACCACTGCATTTAAGGCTGAACTTACATTACATTGGTATTAGCAGTATTTTCTCAGTCAATTCCATTCCTTAGAAAAATAATTTACTGCACATACCTCGTTTGCAGGGGGGCCCTGCATGCTATTCCCCTTTTCTGAAGTTACCTCACTCCTCAGAATGTGTGAGAACAGCCAGTGGATCTTAGTTACGTCTGCTAAGATCATAGAAAACGCAGGCAGATTCTTCTTCTAATGCTGCCTGAGAACAAACAGCACACTCCGGTGCCATTTAAAATAACAAACTTTTGATTGAAGAAATAAACTAAGTTTAAAAACACCACAGACCTCTCACAACGACCTACCTTTAGTTAGGTTGTAAGAGAATGACTGGATATGACATGTGAGGGGAGGAGCTAAATAGCAGCTCTGCTTGGGTGATCCTCTTGCAACTTCCTGTTGGGGAAGAGTTATAATCCCATAAGTAATGGATGACCCGTGGACTGACTACACTTAACAAGAGAAATAACCATTTTTACTAATCCACTGTGCTCTAGTTCAAATATCTTTAAAATCTGGCATGGAACAGGTTTAAAAACCAGTGTTCTAGAACCTAAACAGGACTTGGTGAGAATATGACAGAATGATAGGTTGGTTGCTGACAGACCTATAATTGCTCTTACTATTACATACTTTATTAATTCATAAAGGGGACAGGGAAAAAAGGAGTAACCGCATAAATTATTGCATGCATATTTCAGTTCAATTAGCACAAAGAGGCTAAAACTATTGTTGCTTTTTGTGTTACCAATATGAGCAGATAGAAAAATCAGGTTCTGCAACTAAAACATTGTCCGAATGTAAGGCAACATAAGACAGGATCTTTGCAAAATATATAACATTTAACATAATATTAAATTGGAATTGTAACTTACAGGTAGAGGTCCCAGATCTGAGAGCTCTATAGGTGGCTTTGGCCGCAACTGAACAGGAATCCTCAACCTCGGGCTTTCCTTTTTAAAAAAAAAAAAAAAAATACATGACAAACTTTTTAGCAATCCAGCACAAAAATATTCTAATAATACAGTAATAATGATGAGAGGAATTGGCAAGGAGAGAGTTTCCCAGATGATTTATCAGTCCATGGAGGGAATTTTAAGACAACAGGTCTCACTGTCACCGCTGCTGCCTATAGGGGAAATCTAAACAAAGCAGTGCAGGTTGTAATAGATGATATTTTATATTTATAACCAGGGCCGGAAAAGATCTTTTATAATTTACCAGTCAGGAAAAAAGTTACTAGTCCGGAAAGAAAAAAAGTTCGTAGTCAGGAAAGAAAAAAAGTTACTAGTCAGGAAAGAAAAAAGTTACTAGTCAGGAAAGAAAAAAGTTACTTGTCAACTCAAAATGAAAGCTAAGAAAAAGCCAAATTTCTTATTCTTCCCAGACTAGACAAAATGCCAGCCCTGTTTATAACATTACTAGTTGCTTTTACTTTCATTTTAGTTATATTTTCTGCAATCAGGAGGTTTTCAAAGTCTCATTAGCATATTCTTTAGGTTCCCAACACAATCCCCTAAAGTTAGCAAGCATGAAATAAAAGACAACTAAAAAATAAAATCAGAAAAAATAATTATAACTTTACATATTACTACCAACACATTTTCATATTGTAAAAGAAAGAGAGAGAAAAAAAAAGTAACAGTGGCTGCTAAGAATGTAATATTCTTTTTAGTAGATTGTGATACTTTTTAATGGACCAATAAAGAACATATTCATAAATATAGACTTTGTATTCCCTAGGAAGGGGTTGTGAGGTCTTGTAATTCAAAATGTCTATGAAAACACTGGTCCATTAAAAGTTAAAATATATTCTCTTTAAGACAATCATGGCACTATGCCCTTTTTCTATTAAGATTGGAAAAAGGTGTGATAAATAAAAGTTGCTCACAAATGTTTGTATAAAAAAAAAAAAATCATTAGAAACAGAAAGTTAAATAATACAATCAGTTAAAAAAACAACAACATAAAAAGTAGGTGCAACGTACCCATGTAGTGGTTTTGGTAATGTGATTGATAAAGAATGGTCTTCCATTTGGTGCATGTCGTATTTCCCAGCCCTTGGGTAGTAATCCTGACTCTGTGTTTGAAGACACTTGTGTGGAATCACTGGTTGTAACTTGTGGTTGACAACTGGCTGAAGAACTCTCTGTAGAGCACTGTTGAGCAGTTTCTATGGGTCCCTGCTGTACAGAACCAACATTTAGTATACAGAGGGAATAAAGAAAGGCAGTTTTAATGAGAAAAACATGAGGGGAACTTAGAATACTTAATCAAAGTATGGAAGATATAAAAAAAAAAAAAGGACACAAACTTATTCCATTTAATAAAATATAGTTTTGAAAAATATCTACATGTTTTTCACAACAGAAGAAATAACATTCTGGATTGCTTAATTTTAATATCTCCTATTAAAAGAAAATTCAATTGTAAAAATAAAAATGCCCTATTTTATTAAATGATTTTATTTTTCCCGAAATGAAAATACATATTAACAAAAGTGAAGCACCATTTCAGAACACTGGAAAGTGGAATCCACTTTATAATGGTTGAGGGTGATGCACAACACCAAAATCATTTAAATAAATAAATGTGAGGATGAAAGAGTTAAATGAAGAAGAGAGGGAAAATGTGAGAGACAAACAAAAATACAATTCATGAGAACTGAAGAAAGAAGAATGAGTAAAGAAAGATAAATGGAGAATGAAAAAAGGACATGATATGGAAAAGGAAAAACCAAAAACAACTAAAAAACATAATTTATGTAAGAACTTACCTGATAAATTCATTTCTTTCATATTAGCAAGAGTCCATGAGCTAGTGACGTATGGGATATACATTCCTACCAGGAGGGGCAAAGTTTCCCAAACCTCAAAATGCCTACAAATACACCCCTCACCACACCCACAAATCAGTTTAACGAATAGCCAAGAAGTGGGGTGATAAGAAAAAGTGCGAAAGCATCAAAAATAAGGAATTGGAATAGTTGTGCTTTATACAAAAAAATCATAATCACCACAAAAAAAGGGTGGGTCTCATGGACTCTTGCTAATATGAAAGAAATGAATTTATCAGGTAAGTTCTTACATAAATTATGTTTTCTTTCATGTAATTAGCAAGAGTCCACGAGCTAGTGACGTATGGGATAATAAATACCCAAGATGTGGAACTTCCTTGCAAGAGTCACTAGAGAGGGAGGGATAAAATAAAGACAGCCAATTCCGCTGAAAAATAATCCACACCCCAAAACAAAGTTTAAATCTTATAATGAAAAAAACTGAAATTATAAGCAGAAGAATCAAACTGAAACAGCTGCCTGAAGTACTTTTCTACCAAAAACTGCTTCAGAAGAAGAAAATACATCAAAATGGTAGAATTTAGTAAAAGTATGCAAAGAAGACCAAGTTGCTGCTTTGCAAATCTGATCAACCGAAGCTTCATTCCTAAACGCCCAGGAAGTAGAAACTGACCTAGTAGAATGAGCTGTAATCCTTTGAGGCGGAGTTCTACCCGACTCAACATAAGCATGATGAATCAAAGACTTTAACCAAGATGCCAAAGAAATGGCAGAGGCCTTCTGACCTTTCCTAGAACCAGAAAAGATAACAAATAGACTAGAAGTCTTTCGGAAATCTTTAGTAGCTTCAACATAATATTTCAAAGCTCTTACCACATCCAAAGAATGTAACGATCTTTCCTTAGAATTCTTAGGATTAGGACACAATGAAGGAACCACAATCTCTCTACTAATGTTGTTAGAATTCACAACCTTAGGTAAAAATTTAAATGAAGTCCGCAACACTGCCTTATCCTGATGAAAAATCAGAAAAGGAGATTCACAAGAAAGAGCAGATAACTCAGAAACTCTTCTAGCAGAACAGATGGCCAAAAGAAAAAAAACTTTCCAAGAAAGTAATTTAATATCCAGAGAATGCATAGGTTCAAAAGGAGGAGCTTGTAAAGCTCCCAGAACCAAATTTAATCTCCAAGGAGGAGAAATTGACTTAATGACAGGTTTGATACGAACCAAAGCCTGTACAAAACAATGAATATCAGGAAGATTAGCAATCTTTCTGTGAAACAGCACAGAAAGAGCAGAAATTTGTCCTTTCAAGGAACTTGCAGACAAACCTTTATCCAGACCATCCTGGAGAAACTGTAAAATTCTAGGAATTCTAAAAGAATGCCAGGAAAATTGATGAGAAGAACACCAAGAAATGTAAGTCTTCCAGACTCAATAATATATCTTCCTAGACACAGATTTACGAGCCTGTAACATAGTATTAATTACGGAGTCAGAGAAACCTCTATGACTGAGAATCAAGCGTTCAATCTCCATACCTTCAAATTTAATGATTTGAGATCCTGATGGAAAAATGGGCCTTGAGATAGAAGGTCTGGTCTTAACGGAAGAGTCCAAGGTTGGCAAGAAGCCATCCGAACAAGATCCGCATACCAAAACCTGTGAGGCCATGCTGGAGCCACCAGCAGTACAAACGAACGCTCCTTTAGAATCTTGGAAATCACTCTTGGAAGAAGAACTAGAGGCGGAAAGATATAGGCAGGATGATACTTCCAAGGAAGAGACAATGCATCCACTGCCTCCGCCTGAGGATCCCTGGATCTGGACAGATACCTGGGAAGTTTCTTGTTTAGATGAGAAGCCATCAGATCTATTTCTGGAAGACCCCAGATTTGAACAATCTGAAGAAATACCTCTGGGTGAAGAGACCATTCGCCCGGATGTAACGTCTGGCGACTGAGATAATCCGCTTCCCAATTGTCTATACCTGGGATGTGAACCGCAGAAATTAGACAGGAGCTGGATTCCGCCCATACAAGTATCCGAGATACTTCTTTCATAGCCAGAGGACTGTGAGTCCCCCCTTGATGATTGACATATGCCACGGTTGTGACATTGTCCGTCTGAAAACAAATGAACGATTCTCTCTTCAGAAGAGGCCACGGCTGAAGAGCTCTGAAAATCGCACGGAGTTCCAAAATGTTGATTGGTAATCTCGCCTCCTGAGATTCCCAAACCCCCTGCGCTGTCAGAGACCCCCATACAGCTCCCCAACCTGTCAGACTTGCATCTGTTGAGATCACAGTCCAGGTTGGAAGAACAAAAGAAGCCCCTGAAAAAATTGAAAATTCATAGGCATTATCCCAAATAATGAAACTGACTGTCTGAAATAAGGAATATTGATCATCCTGAATCAAGGCAAATAAATGTTTAAACACATATATTTAGAACTTTTATAAAAAAGTGCCCAACCATAGCTTAGAGTGTCACAAAAAATAAGACTTACTTACCCCAGGACACTCATCTACATGTAGTAGAAAGCCAAACCAGTACTGAAACGAGAATCAGTAGAGGTAATGGTATATAAGAGTATATCGTCGATCTGAAAAGGGAGGTAAGAGATGAATCTCTATGACCGATAACAGAGAACCTATGAAAAAGATCCCGTAGATGGAGATCATTGAATTCAAATAGGCAATACTCTTCTCACATCCCTCTGACATTCACTGCACACTGAGAGGAAAACCGGGCTCCAGCCTGCTGCGAAGCGCATATCAACGTAGAATCTAGCACAAACTTACTTCACCACCTCCACGGGAGGCAAAGTTTGTAAAACTGATTTGTGGGTGTGGTGAGGGGTGTATTTGTAGGCATTTTGAGGTTTGGGAAACTTTGCCCCTCCTGGTAGGAATGTATATCCCATACGTCACTAGCTCATGGACTCTTGCTAATTACATGAAAGAAATAGAGTAAGAAAAGACAGTGAGGAGAAAGATAACATTGGGGAAGAAAATGAGCATACAAAAGTCATGCAGGACAAGTAATGTCAGTCATTAAATTACAAACAAATGCATGTTGTGCATCTCTCTGTAAAGAATATTTTTATGATATAGAGATTAAATATTGATAGTTAAATTGTTATAGTCTCCAATACAACACAATAAGGTAATTTTCCTATTATATTTTAGTTATGTTCCATTTCACTCCAGGATCTTTTCAGTTGAACATGAAGCATAACAAACGTTTTGATCCACCAAGTGAAGAGTCGGTATACATATCATCTCCCTTACTGAGGTGACATTCAAATGAGGATGACAACAGTTATGACATTAATCTTTTTGAAACTGTTAGGGTATTGTACTGTCTTCTTTTTCAGTGGGAAATGTAATATGAGGCTTTATTTATGTAAACTTTATACTGCTTTATAGGAAACTGATACACACTTATACAAAAGCCCAATCCAGCTGTTTAAAAGGAAAGTCCATCTATATTCATCACACAAGTTTTCAACATGGCATAGTCCTAATACTGTATGTCCTACAAGCATGGTTAGATACACATATGCAGATAGTTAAAAAGTATTGATCATTAAAGGCTTTGGTGATAAGAGTATGATGATGATTATTAATAATAATAATAATAGTAACTTAAATGTAGTTATAATTACTAGAATGCAGTTATATGTTTGTGTGCAGTAAAACTATGTAGGCAATAAACATTTTTGTGCATTTGATTGATATAAAAAATATTTACAATATTTTTTGTTTTGTTTTTTTTCTTACAAAAAATACAGTTTTACAGGAATTAAAACTTATGTTAGTCTATTAGATTACCAGCATTGCAGGTTTTTCCCATGTAGTAGTTCGTGTATTGTGATCAATGTAATATAATCTTCCTTTGTCATCTTGTTTTTCCTCCCAGCCAGGTGGTAACCCAGATGAAGTAGGTAATACCTTAAATATATATTTAAAGAATTTTTTTTTTTAAATTATACGACACACCACAAGATGGCAGTACCATCTATTAAGAAAAAACATAATTTATGCTTACCTGATAAATTCCTTTCTTCTGTTGTGTGATCAGTCCACGGGTCATCATTACTTCTGGGATATAACTCCTCCCCAACAGGAAATGCAAGAGGATTCACCCAGCAGAGCTGCATATAGCTCCTCCCCTCTACGTCAGTCCCAGTCATTCGACCAAGAATCAACGAGAAAGGAGTAACCAAGGGTGAAGTGGTGACTTATTTACCTGCCTTAAAACAGGGCGGGCCGTGGACTGATCACACAACAGAAGAAAGGAATTTATCAGGTAAGCATAAATTATGTTTTCTTCTGTTATGTGTGATCAGTCCACGGGTCATCATTACTTCTGGGATACCAATACCAAAGCAAAAGTACACGGATGACGGGAGGGATAGGCAGGCTCATTATACAGAAGGAACCACTGCCTGAAGAACCTTTCTCCCAAAAATAGCCTCCGAAGAAGCAAAAGTGTCAAATTTGTAAAATTTGGAAAAAGTATGAAGCGAAGACCAAGTTGCAGCCTTGCAAATCTGTTCAACAGAGGCCTCATTCTTAAAGGCCCAAGTGGAAGCCACAGCTCTAGTGGAGTGAGCTGTAATTCTTTCAGGAGGCTGCTGTCCAGCAGTCTCATAGGCTAAACGTATTATGCTACGAAGCCAAAAAGAGAGAGAGGTAGCAGAAGCTTTTTGACCTCTCCTCTGTCCAGAATAAACGACAAACAGGGAAGAAGTTTGGCGAAAATCTTTAGTTGCCTGCAAGTAGAACTTGAGGGCACGAACTACATCCAGATTGTGTAGAAGACGTTCCTTCTTTGAAGAAGGATTTGGACACAAGGATGGAACAACAATCTCTTGATTGATATTCCTGTTAGTGACTACCTTAGGTAAGAACCCAGGTTTAGTACGCAGAACTACCTTGTCTGAGTGAAAAATCAGATAAGGAGAATCACAATGTAAGGCTGATAACTCAGAGACTCTTCGAGCCGAGGAAATAGCCATTAAAAACAGAACTTTCCAAGATAACAATTTTATATCAATGGAATGAAGGGGTTCAAACGGAACACCCTGTAAAACGTTAAGAACTAAGTTTAAACTCCATGGCGGAGCAACAGCTTTAAACACAGGCTTGATCCTAGCTAAAGCCTGACAAAAGGCCTGGACGTCTGGATTTTCTGACAGACGCCTGTGTAACAAGATGGACAGAGCTGAAATCTGTCCCTTTAAAGAACTAGCTGATAGACCCTTTTCTAAACCTTCTTGTAGAAAGGACAATATCCTAGCGATCCTAACCTTACTCCAAGAGTAACCTTTGGATTCGCACCAGTATAGGTATTTACGCCATATTTTATGGTAAATCCTTCTGGTAACAGGCTTCCTAGCCTGTATCAGGGTATCAATAACCGACTCAGAAAAACCACGTTTTGATAAAATCAAGCGTTCAATTTCCAAGCAGTCAGCTTCAGAGAAGTTAGATTTTGATGTTTGAATGGACCCTGTATCAGAAGGTCCTGTCTTAGAGGTAGAGACCAAGGCGGACAGGATGACATGTCCACTAGATCTGCATACCAAGTCCTGCGTGGCCATGCAGGCGCTATTAGAATTACTGATGCTCTCTCCTGTTTGATTTTGGCAATCAATCGAGGAAGCAGCGGGAAGGGTGGAAACACATAAGCCATCCCGAAGTTCCAAGGTGCTGTCAAAGCATCTATCAGAACTGCTTCCGGATCCCTGGATCTGGACCCGTAGCGAGGAAGTTTGGCGTTCTGGCGAGACGCCATGAGATCTATCTCTGGTTTGCCCCAACGCCGAAGTATTTGGGCAAAGACCTCCGGATGAAGTTCCCACTCCCCCGGATGAAAAGTCTGGCGACTCAAGAAATCCGCCTCCCAGTTCTCCACTCCCGGGATGTGGATTGCTGACAGGTGGCAAGAGTGAGACTCTGCCCAGCGAATTATCTTTGATACTTCCATCATTGCTAGGGAGCTTCTTGTCCCTCCCTGATGGTTGATGTAAGCTACAGTCGTGATGTTGTCCGACTGAAACCTGATGAACCCCCGAGTTGTTAACTGGGGCCAAGCCAGAAGGGCATTGAGAACCGCTCTCAATTCCAGAATGTTTATTGGCAGGAGACTCTCCTCCTGATTCCATAGTCCCTGAGCCTTCAGAGAATTCCAGACAGCGCCCCAACCTAGTAGGCTGGCGTCTGTTGTTACAATTGTCCAGTCTGGCCTGCTGAATGGCATCCCCCTGGACAGGTGTGGCCGATAAAGCCACCATAGAAGAGAATTTCTGGTCTCTTGATTTAGATTCAGAGTAGGGGACAAATCTGAGTAATCCCCGTTCCACTGACTTAGCATGCATAATTGCAGCGGTCTGAGATGTAGGCGTGCAAAAGGTACTATGTCCATTGCCGCTACCATTAAGCCGATCACCTCCATGCATTGAGCTACTGACGGGTGTTGAATGGAATGAAGGACACGGCATGCATTTTGAAGCTTTGTTAACCTGTCTTCTGTCAGGTAAATCTTCATTTCTACAGAATCTATAAGAGTCCCCAAGAATGGAACTCTTGTGAGAGGAAAGAGAGAACTCTTCTTTTCGTTCACTTTCCATCCATGCGACCTTAGAAATGCCAGAACTAACTCTGTATGAGACTTGGCAGTTTGAAAGCTTGAAGCTTGTATTAGAATGTCGTCTAGGTACGGAGCTACCGAAATCCCTCGCGGTCTTAGTACCGCCAGAAGGGCACCCAGAACCTTTGTGAAGATTCTTGGAGCCGTAGCCAATCCGAATGGAAGAGCTACAAACTGGTAGTGCCTGTCTAAGAAGGCAAACCTTAGATACCGGTGATGATCTTTGTGGATCGGAATGTGAAGGTAAGCATCCTTTAAATCCACAGTGGTCATGTACTGACCCTCTTGGATCATGGGTAAAATTGTCCGAATAGTTTCCATTTTGAACGATGGAACTCTTAGGAATTTGTTTAGAATCTTTAAATCTAAGATTGGCCTGAAAGTTCCCTCTTTCTTGGGAACCACAAACAGGTTTGAGTAGAACCCTTGTCCTTGTTCCGACCGCGGAACCGGATGGATCACTCCCATTAATAACAGATCTTGTACGCAGCGTAGAAACGCTTTTTTCTTTATCTGGTTTGTTGACAACCTTGACAGATGAAATCTCCCTCTTGGGGGAGATAATTTGAAGTCTAGAAGGTATCCCTGAGATATGATCTCTAGTGCCCAGGGATCCTGAACATCTCTTGCCCAGGCCTGGGCGAAGAGAGAGAGTCTGCCCCCCACTAGATCCGGTCCCGGATCGGGGGCTCTCGGTTCATGCTGTCTTTGGGGCAGCAGCAGGTTTCCTGGCCTGCTTGCTCTTGTTCCAGGCCTGGTTAGGCTTCCAGCCTTGCCTGTAACGAGCAACAGCTCCTTCCTGTTTTGGTGCAGTGGAGGTTGATGCTGCTCCTGTTTTGAAATTCCGAAAGGGACGAAAATTAGACTGTCTAGCCTTAGCTTTGGCTTTGTCTTGGGGTAGGGCGTGGCCCTTACCTCCTGTAATGTCAGCGATAATTTCTTTCAAACCGGGCCCAAATAAAGACTGCCCCTTGAAAGGTATATTAAGTAATTTGGACTTAGAAGTAACATCTGCTGACCAGGATTTTAGCCACAGCGCCCTACGTGCCTGTATGGCGAATCCTGAGTTCTTAGCCGTAAGTTTGGTTAAATGTACTACGGCCTCCGAAATGAAAGAATTAGCTAGTTTAAGGACTCTAAGCCTGTCCGTAATGTCGTCTAGCGTAGATGAACTAAGGTTCTCTTCCAGCGACTCAATCCAAAATGCTGCCGCAGCCGTAATCGGCGCGATACATGCAAGGGGTTGCAATATAAAACCTTGTTGAACAAACATTTTCTTAAGGTAACCCTCTAATTTTTTATCCATTGGATCTGAGAAAGCACAGCTATCCTCCACCGGGATAGTGGTACGCTTAGCTAAAGTAGAAACTGCTCCCTCCACCTTGGGGACCGTTTGCCATAAGTCCCGAGTGGTGGCGTCTATTGGAAACATCTTTCTAAATATTGGAGGGGGTGAGAACGGCACACCGGGTCTATCCCACTCCTTAGTAACAATTTCAGTTAGTCTCTTAGGTATAGGAAAAACTTCAGTACTCGCCGGTACCGCAAAGTATTTATCCAACCTGCACAGTTTCTCTGGTATTGCAACGGTGTTACAATCGTTGAGAGCTGCTAAGACCTCCCCTAGTAATACACGGAGGTTCTCCAATTTAAATTTAAAATTTGAAATATCTGAGTCCAATCTGTTTGGATCAGAACCGTCACCCACAGAATGAAGCTCTCCGTCCTCATGCTCTGCGAGCTGTGACGCAGTATCAGACATGGCCCTAGCATTGTCAGCGCACTCTGTTCTCACCCCAGAGTGATCACGCTTGCCTCTTAGTTCTGGTAATTTAGACAAAACTTCAGTCATAACAGTAGCCATATCTTGTAATGTTATCTGTAATGGCCGCCCAGATGTACTAGGCGCCATAATATCACGCACCTCCCGGGCGGGAGATGCAGGTACTGCCGCGTGAGGCGAGTTAGTCGGCATAACTCTCCCCTCGCTGTTTGGTGAAATTTGTTCACATTGTACAGATTGACTTTTATTTAAAGTAGCATCAATACAGTTAGTACATAAATTTCTATTGGGCTCCACCTTGGCATTGGAACAAATGACACAGATATCTTCCTCTGAGTCAGACATGTTTAACACACTAGCAAAAAACTTACAACTTGGTTATAATCTTTTTTAGCAAAAACGTACTGTGCCTCAAAGAGGTACTAAACGATTAAATGACAGTTGAATAATGAACTGAAAAACAGTTATAGCATCAAACTTTAAAACAACACAACTTTTAGCAAAGGTTTGTTCCCATTAGTAAAATAACAATAACTAAATTTGACATAAAAAATACAAAGCAACGTTTTTATTCACAGTCACTATAAGAATTCTCACAGCTCTGCTGAGAGAATTTACCTCCCTTCAAAGAAGTTTGAAGACCCCTGAGATCTGTCAGAGATGAACCGGATCATGCAGGAAATATAAAAGTAACTGACTGTAATTTTTTGATGCGTAGCAAAGAGCGCCAAAAACGGCCCCTCCCTCTCCCACACAGCAGTGAAGAGAAACGAAACTGTCACAAATAAAAGCAAAAAAGGCTGCCAAGTGGAAAATAATGCCCAAATATTTATTCACACAGTACCTCAGCAATGTAAACGATTCTACATTCCAGCAAAAACGTTTAACATGATAAATAGTTATTAAAAGGATTAGTGACCTTTAACAGAGTAGTTCCGGTGAAATACCATCCCCAGAATACTGAAGTGTATACATACATGTCATTTTAACGGTATGGCAGGATTTTCTCATCAATTCCATTCAGAAAATAAAAACTGCTACATACCTCAATGCAGATTCATCTGCCCGCTGTCCCCTGATCTGAAGCCTTTACCTCCCTCAGATGGCCGAGAACAGCAATATGATCTTAACAGCTCCGGTTAAAATCATAGTAAAAAACTCTGGCAGATTCTTCCTCAAACTCTGCCAGAGAAGTAATAACACGCTCCGGTGCTATTGTAAAATAACAAACTTTTGATTGAAGTCATAAAAACTAAGTATAATCACCATAGTCCTCTCACACATCCTATCTAGTCGTTGGGTGCAAGAGAATGACTGGGACTGACGTAGAGGGGAGGAGCTATATGCAGCTCTGCTGGGTGAATCCTCTTGCATTTCCTGTTGGGGAGGAGTTATATCCCAGAAGTAATGATGACCCGTGGACTGATCACACATAACAGAAGAAATATGTTTATATGCCTATATGTGTAAAAATGAAAGAGACAGTAAACACCTTGTTATATAAAATTTTAGTCATGCATAATGAAACAACTTTGCAATATATTTTTATTATTTACACTTTTAGAGCACTTTCTAATTCTCTGCTGACTCAATAGTAACCTTCTACATATCTGTTCCTAATTGGCTTTACAACTGCTAAACAATGCATTGTATACAAATGTTATGACAGTAGCTAGCTAATCAAGGGCTAGATTGAGAGTGAAGCGCTATTGTTTGCTCGAAGGTTAAATTCTGCTTGTATTCCAAGTTTAAAGTAAATGCGAATGTGTGAGCACAATCACTATTTACGTTAGAATGATTACCGCAAACCTCAGAGCTCTGGTTAAATGTTACGCTCAACAAAAAAAGTGTCACAAAACACATAAAAAATACATGTAAAATTACAGTTACACTTATAATAACACTATCTAATAAAAAAAATTTTTTAAAAAAATTCCAACAAAAAGTTATAAGGTCTCAAAGATATGAAGTCTCAGGTGTTAGAAGAAAAAAAAATAATGCAAAGGGCTTTAACATAGAGATAGTTACATACATATGTCTAAATATGTATATGCATGCATGTATGTATGTACAGTATGTATGTATGTGTGTGTGTATATATATATATTGTGTACGGGTGCCGGGCCTCCCAGCTTGTTTATTTATTTTGCACTATATATCTACACTGGGAGCTAGCTCTACTATGGAGAACCATGATGTGTTTTCTTTAAGACCGCTAACTAACATAGACTTGGACAGACTTACTATAGAGGATACATTTGTTAACCAACAAGAGACTTTATCTATAAGTGACATTTTTCTTCAAATGGAGCGAACCCTCATTAAAGAGTACAAGATCTGGTGGGACAAACATGCCTTAGAAAAATACCTGATGATGGACTTAATTCCAAGGGGCCTTCAGTTAAACAAATACCCTACCTTTCAAGTAGATGATTCTACGTTTATCATTAAGTGGAATAATATATTAACAGAGTGCTCCAAAAAACTAATGGAGTTAATTATTACATTTAAAGAAACTGCTTTGCATAAGACTTGTGAGGATCTAACTGCATTGCAACACCGTCTAAATGATTTTACTATGCACCCCAAATATGAGGATATGGACTTGATGCTTAAAGAGTCTGTGGATACATTTTGTGTTGATTTAGATAAATTTAAACTGAAGAAATTTGTAAGAGATAGTGAAGATCATGCACATAATAGGGTTTACACCTGGCATACACGTAGTACTACCTCTCAGAATAGATCCAGATCAAGATCTAGATCTAGATCCAGGGGCAGGAACACAATAAATCCTGTAGAGAAACACGTGACCTTTTTAGACACACAGATTCTAGAAGAAAGTACTACACAACAGGACACTAGTGCTGTCCCCTCCCCACACTCTAATATACAGATGGATCAAGTAGGGAGACCTAAAATTGGCAGCAGTACTCGCATAGATCCCATTATCACTAGGAATTATACTAAGAATTCAGCAAATGATAATATTTTCGATCTCCCAATCTGATCTAAGGAGACAAGAATCCCTTAGCGATAAACGAGGTGACTCTAGACCCATTACTCAGGAGTTAGTTCCCAACAAAATGGGTAATGACCAACAGGTTTTTCACAGGGATCCCACCCTAGGAGAAGGGGGAGGAAAAGTAGAAAGAGGACAAAGAGGCAGAGGGGCAAGAAGGTACAGGAGAGGGGGCAGGAACAAATATGCAATCTAAATGTCATTAATATCTCCAATTATGCACTGACTAAAGATGAACATGAAGTCCTAGGTCTAGGTCTGGGATTTGTTCCCACTAACAAATTCAATCTGTTCCATACAATAGTGAATATTAATAAAATGGTACGTGATTTAACGCTTAAGAATTTTTTTGGTAAAAACGAACTAGTCAGTGAAATTGGAGATAATGTTACCAACCATGTAAATAGGGATTTTCCCAAAATATATGATCTGGTAGATTTTAATGAAGCATGTGACTTGCTCAATATACACGACCTCAACCAAGAATCCCCCACAGATGAAGCTCTTCTTAAATTTACACATGGGGGGTATAGACCAAGTCCATTTTCTACCCTATAAAAGAACGAGGTCCTTTCCTTGAAGCCTTTCACCGCAGTGTGGAGGAAGATCTCATCAAGCTCTCCTCTGATACCAGACACCCCGCCCTTATCTTAATACTGCGCAAACTGCAGTTATAAAATCTCTCAAATTAAGAGATGAAATTGTCATTTTAAAGAGCGGATAAGGGTGGGTGTGTCGTGGTTCAGGATAAGATTGCCTACTTGCAGTTTAATGATTCTGGAGTGTATCAAATTTTGAAATGTAATCCTACTGATAAATTTAGGAGGGAGCTTGTGTCTCTTCTTGATGATGGTCTTGAGATGGGGATCTCCTGAACCCTATTAATCCAATCTTTCACCACCTCCCCAAGGTCCACAAGTCCTTGGAGGAGGTGAAGGGAAGGCCTATTGTGGCTGGGATTGGGTCCCTCTTTGACAATATGTCCACCTGGGTGGAGTCTCTCCTCCAACCCATTGTATACAATCTCCCTTCGTACTTGAAAGACACAAAACACCTCCTCAATTGTCTGCAACAGATAACCTGGGAGGATCAATCAGAATGGTTAACTGTGGATGTTGTTGGCCTATACTCATCCATTCCTCATTCAAGTGGCTTAGAGGCAGTTGCATATATGTTAAATACTTTTAGCAACTATGATGATATCCTCAAAACTTTTCTGCTGCAGACATTGGATTTTTTACTTACCCATAACTTCTTTCAGTTTAGTGGGACTTTCTATCTCCAGAAGCGTGGCACAACTACGGGGGCTAAGTTTGCCCCAGCCTACGCCAACCTCTTTATGGGTTGGTGGGAGGTGTACCAAGTTTTTGGAAATACAAACCCATTCAAACCCAACATTCAGATGTATAAAAGATACATTGATGACCTCCTGTTCATCTGGACAGAAGGTCAGCAAAAGATGATTGAATTTGTTCATTGCTTGAACACTAATGATGTCAATCTCCAGTTTACTTATGCAGGTGACTCAATATCAATACCATATTTGGATCTCCTTCTTATAGGGGACACTGATACTCAAGGGGTTAAAACTACCCTATATCGAAAAACTATTGCTTCTAATGCTATCCTTCATGGCCGCAGTAATCACCCAAAGCATATGGGTATTGGAGTAGCCAAAGGCCAGTTCATCCGGATAAAAAGGTATTGCACGGATGAGGGTGATTTTGTTAAAGAGAGTACTGTGTTGGTGAGCAAGTTATTGGATAGGGGCTACAACAAGAGAGTGGTGAATCGTGTACTCTTGGAGGTTAGTCGATTGGATAAAAAGTGTTTTCTTATGGAACAAAGTTCCCAGATGCAACAAAGTAAAAATAATTTTGATGCATCTAAGCCCACTTTCATAACCACCTACAGTGCACAATTCAACAACATTTGTGACATTGTAAAAAAGCATCTCCCTATTTTTGACAGCTGAGGACAGCCTTAAAGACTTCATGGCTAATGGTTGCAACTTTGTCTCAAGGAGAGGATGCACATTAGGCAATACACTGTCTCCCAGTCTCCTACGTCAAAATCCCCCCATCGGAAGCAGCTGGCTTGAAAGTTAAAGGACACTTTAAATGCCACTTTAGCAACTGTATCTCTTGTGGGTTACCCGTATTTCACGCAATTTTCAATCATATGTCACTCAAAAAGTCTATGACCTCGATTCTTACACTAATTGTCGCTCCACCTTTGTAATCTACCTGGTAGATTGCACCCAATGCAAAAAAACTATATATTGGGTGCACTACTCGAGAAGGTAGAAGCAGGATCAGGGAGCACCTTAAAAACATAGACAATGGTATTGAGTGCTCCGACCTTGCTAGACATTTTATATATGTCCATGATAAGGTAGTGACTACTTTCAAATGGCAAGTGATCGACCACATTAGACCCTCTATACGTGGAGGTGACAGATCAGCTAAACTTTTTTATAAAGAAGCTTTCTGGATTTTTAATATGCAGACTAGGACACCCAAAGGATTCAACATTGATGGTGACATTATTAACTTTTGGAGTCGCCAACTGTGATCTCCTTGCATGTCCTTGCATATCCTAGTCTATTTTCAGTTAAGTTTAGCATGATCTGCTTCCACTGCTAGATCTATATAGTCTCTTTGGATTTTAACTCTTTGTTAGGTTTATACATATCGATATTCTTAATAGCTATATAGGTTACTTTAATGTATTTATATATACATCTATTTAGATAAAAGTTTTCTTTAGATGATATGTTCCCCCAGACAGTATTTACATATCCTTACCGAATATTATGGCAATATGAGTATTGTTCTATATTTTGAATAGGGGTCACATCTCTATGTATCTAGATGTTTGTTTTTCACTGTTACCCTATTATGCTAGATTGTATATTTACCTTAATTTTGATATGTATATCCATCATTTCCAATTCCATGTATTCTCTGTTTTAAATATGATTTATATATTATTTAACATGTATAGGTAACATGCTGTGGGTATGCACTGACCATCTAGTTTAATACTTTTCTTGTCATCTAACGGCGAGATTACATATATATGTTCTTTTGTCATTCTATTTGGTCAATACATTTCTCTGCCTCAGCATAGTGATTAATTTATGTACATATATATTATTTTTGTAATACCCATTTATTTATTTTTATGGATTTGCATCATACTATATATGTATGTGAATATTTATAAACTATGGTCTGTCCCTTTAAGTTCATTACCTAGGATTAGCTGCACCTGAGGACTCAGGTGTATTTAAGAAGCTTTTGTATCCATTACTAGTTGTGTCCATGACTAAGGCAGCATAATGCCGAAACGCATAGGACGTATTTTCTCTTAATCCTAGGTTGCTGGGACTATTGTTCTTTTAAATTGTTTATCCGGTTTCACCTAACAATAAATCTGATTTAATGTAAACGCCTGGAAGGTTTGCTGGTTTCTTCTGCTGTTCGTGTGTATGTGTATATATATATATATATATATATATATATATATATATGTGTGTGTATGTGTGTGTGTTCATATGTATTTACATGTGTATATATGTATTTACAGGCATTTATTTAGATGAAAACACGTAAAAACATATTTATGTAATATTCATATTTAACAAAGTATTATCCTGTGTATTTACTGTAAATATTTCACATTCCAAAGTTCTGCAGATAGTAGAATATGTTCTATGTATTTTTAAATAGATATATATCTGTATGCATCTATAGTTCTAGACCTATAAATAATTATATACAGTAAATATATATATATATATATATATATACACACACACTAGTCCTAAAGCCCGAGTAAAAGAGAAGGTGAGAGAGAGAGAGAGAGAGAGAGAGAGAGAGAGAGTGCAAAAGAGAGGGGGGAGAGAGAGAGCAAAAGAGAGGAGAGAGAGTGCAAAAGAGAGGGGGAGAGAGAGCAAAAGAGAGGGGGAGAGAGAGCAAAAGAGAGGGGGAGAGAGAGCAAAAGAGGGGGGGGAGAGAGAGCAAAAGAGGGGGAGAGAGAGTAAAAGAGAGGGGGAGAGAGAGTAAAAGAGAGGGGGAGAGAGAGCAAAAGAGAGGGGGAGAGAGAGCAAAAGAGGGGTGAGAGAGAGCAAAAGAGAGGGGTGAGAGAGAGGGGGAGAGAGAGCAAAAGAGAGGGGGAGAGAGAGCAAAAGAGAGGGGGAGAGAGAGCAAAAGAGGGGGAGAGAGAGTAAAAGAGAGGGGGAGAGAGAGTAAAAGAGAGGGGGAGAGAGAGCAAAAGAGAGGGGGAGAGAGAGCAAAAGAGGGGTGAGAGAGAGCAAAAGAGAGGGGTGAGAGAGAGCAACAGAGAGGGGGGAGAGAGAGCAAAATAGAGGGGGGAGAGAGAGCAAAAAGGGGAGGAGAGAGAGCAAAAGAGAGGGGTGTTTGTCCTCGTGCAGTCTCTACTGCGCATGACAGCTTCGGACAAACACACTTGGCCTTTTATATTATAGGATATATATATATATAGATATATATATATATATATATATATATATATATATATATACACAGTATATGGAACCTAAGGGGATGAATAGAGAAATTGACTGGACACCATTTTATTAAGTTGTTACTTTTCTATCATCCTATGTAATTAATTCCTTCATGTTGCTTTTTTATTTTTTTATGTTTCAGATTCTATTGAGTAGTGTTCTATCTGTTCTGCTGATGTGGAGTTTGAAGTTGCTGTTTTTGAAGCCACACAAGTACTTTTTCTATTCTGACTGCTTATGTTTATACTGTTTAATATTTAATATATAACTGTAATAGTGTATTATCACATTTAGCATTACTACATGTCAGTTAATTGATTTAGTCCTTGACCATTACTTTGTTGTACACATTACTGATTGAATGTTAGGGTGTAATTTTGAGTACAAGTCCTGTTTATTTAGGCCTCTAAATAGTTGTTTTTAATTGTTTCTTACACACACTGGGACACAAGAGGGCGCTATACTCATGTTTTTGATTGCTCTGAGAATGTAAGGGTTAATTCCCAGGTACTTGCCTATATAACCCAGGTGTGCAATGATTGTTTTTATCACATGATTAAGGGGCATCGCCCCGAAACGTCGTGACACTGTCTGTTCCTGTTATTTAAAATGATAAATTGAGGATTTACCAAAGAAGATCATCCTGTTTGTTTTTATTATTCCATAGCAGCACAATAGAAATGCCTCTTAAGTACAAAGTGTTTACTGTCCCTTTATGGAAAACTTGGTTGTCTAACCTATAGCCTAGATGCAGAAATACAGCAATATAATACTTTTGCCTGGTTCCCACTTCCTCAGCCAAACTTGTTGTATTCTGTTTGCAACAGTAAGGGCTCAGTTTATCAAGCCGCCTTCTGCTCTTCAACTGCAGGTTCTCACAAGAGAACCTGCAGTCCGTATTTATGAAGCAGCGGTCATCAGACTGCTGCTTCCTATCCTCTTTTTTTAGGTGGAGAATTTCAATCTCCCTGGTCTCGTCCGACCAGGGAGATTGACAGCTTTTGCCCATGCGTGAGTGGCTGTGCACGGGCAGGAAGCGGCGTTGCACAAGAGCGCAAAATAGCGCTCTTGTGCTATGCTCAATTCCGCCAATGGAATTCTGTCCGCCAGTGGAGAGCTGCGGTGGACAGGGGCACATATGTACACCCTTGTCTGCTGACGCTTGATAAATCAAGCCCTAAGAGTGCTAATTTTGCCAGCAGGATCAATGCAAAATTATCTGGCTGTATGCAAGAAGGTTTAACCCTTTGAGTGCTAAGCACTTTCCCACCTGGGTGCTAAGGTTTTCTTAAAGGGTTTTTTATTTTTAATATTTTTAGAAATATTTTTTTTTACTTTTTTTTATTTAGATCCCCAAGACTTACACCGTTGGAAAGGTTAGGCGATTACCTTTCCAACGGTGGGTCTTGGGGGTCTGTAGCTGCTTAGATGCCTGAGATACAGGCTTCTAAGCAGCATGCCCCCTGCTCCTATATTTAACATTGTTAATGTTAAATAAAGTTGCGCGGTGACGTCATCACGTTTATTGCGCGTGACGTCACCACGCAAAACGGAAGCCCCGACGATGCCTTTCATTATGTAGCACTGATCGCCGGGGTAGGAGCAGGTGGGAGCCCCCAGATCTCCCTCAAGTTGGGAGAGTGCTAGTGACGGCACTGAGCCGTCATTAGCACCAGAGTGGGAAACTCTGTGAGGGCTCAGAGCCGTCATTAACACTCAAGGGGTTAAGCACTTATCTCATTTTTATAAAAACAGAATTTATGCTTACCTGATAAATTACTTTCTCCAACGGTGTGTCCGGTCCACGGCGTCATCCTTACTTGTGGGATATTCTCCTCCCCAACAGGAAATGGCAAAGAGCCCAGCAAAGCTGGCCATATAGTCCCTCCTAGGCTCCGCCTACCCCAGTCATTCGACCGACGGACAGGAGGAAATATATATAGGAGAAACCATATGGTAACGTGGTGACTGTAGTTAGAGAAAATAATTCATCAGACCTGATTAAAAAACCAGGGCGGGCCGTGGACCGGACACACCGTTGGAGAAAGTAATTTATCAGGTAAGCATAAATTCTGTTTTCTCCAACATAGGTGTGTCCGGTCCACGGCGTCATCCTTACTTGTGGGAACCAATACCAAAGCTTTAGGACACGGATGAAGGGAGGGAGCAAATCAGGTCACCCAAACGGAAGGCACCACGGCTTGCAAAACCTTTCTCCCAAAAATAGCCTCCGAAGAAGCAAAAGTATATAATTTAAAAAAAATTTGGTCAACAGGAACCTCATTCTTGAAGGCCCATGTGGAAGCCACAGCCCTAGTGGAGTGAGCTGTGATACTTTCAGGAGGCTGCCGTCCGGCAGTCTCAAAAGCCAATCTGATGATGCTTTTAAACCAAAAGGAAAGAGAGGTAGAAGTTGCTTTTTTACCTCTCCTTTAACCAGAATAAACAACAAACAAAGAAGATGTTTGTCTAAAATCTTCAGTAGCCTCTAAATAGAATTTTAGAGCACGGACAACGTCCAAATTGTGTAACAAACGTTCCTTCTATGAAACTGGATTCGGACACAAAGAAGGTACAACTATCTCCTGGTTAATATTTTTTTTGGAAACAACCTTCGGAAGAAAACCAGGCTCAGTACGTAAAACCACCTTATCTGCATGGACCAGATAGGGCGGAGAACACTGCAGAGCAGATAACTCAGAAACTCTTCTAGCGGAAGAAATTGCAACCTAAAACAAAACTTTCCAAGATAATAACTTAATATCTACGGAATGTAAGGGTCCAAACGGAACCCCTTGAAGAACTGAAAGAACTAGATTAAGACTCCAGGGAAGAGTCAAAGGTCTGTAAACAGGCTTGATTCTAACCAGAGCCTGAACAAACGCTGAAACGTCTGGCACAGCTGCCAGCCTTTTGTGAAGTAAAACAGATAAAGCAGAGATCTGTACTTGCAGAAAATCCTTTCTCCAAACCTTCTTGTAGAAAGGAAAGAATCTTAGGAATTTTTATCTTGTTCCATGGGAATCCTTTAGATTCACACCAACAGATATATTTTTTCCATATATTATGGTAAATTTTTCTAGTTACAGGCTTTCTAGCCTGAATAAGAGTATCTATTACAGAATCTGAAAACCCACGCTTTGATAAAATCAAGCGTTCAAACTCCAAGCAGTCAGTTGGAGGAAAACCAGATTCGGATGTTCGAATGGACCCTGAATAAGAAGGTCCTGTCTCAAAGGTAGCTTCCATGGTGGAGCCGATGACACATTCACCAGGTCTGCATACCAAGTCCTGCGTGGCCACACAGGAACTATCAAGATCACCGAAGCCCTCTCCAGATTGATCCTGGCTACCAGCCTGGGAATGAGAGGAAACGGTGGGAATACATAAGCTAGGTTGAAGATCCAAGGTGCTACTATTGTATCCAATAGAGTCGCCTTGGGATCCCTGGATTTGGACCCGTAACAAGGGACCTTGAAGTTCTGACGAGAGGCCATCAGAACCATGTCTGGAATGCCCCATAATTGAGTTATTTGGGCAAAGATTTCCAGATGGAGTTCCCACTCCCCCGGATGCTCCTCCATCGCCAGGGAACTCCTTGTTTCCCCCTGATGGTTGATATATGTAACAGTCGTCATGATGTCTGATTGAAACCTTATGAATTTGGCCTTTGCTAGTCAAGGCCAAGCCTTGAGAGCATTGAATATCGCTCTCAGTTCCAGAATGTTTATCGGGAGAAGAGATTCTTCCCGAGACCATAGACCCTGAGCTTTCAGGGGTTCCCAGACCGCGCCCCAGCCCACCAGACTGGCGTCGGTCGTGACAATGACCTACTCTGGTCTGCGGAAGCTCATTCCCTGTGACAGGTTGTCCAGGGTCAGCCACCAACGGAGTGAATCTCTGGTTATTTGATCTACTTGTATCGTCGGAGACAAGTCTGTATAATCCCCATTCCACTGTCTGAGCATGCACAGGTGTAATGGTCTTAGATGAATTTGTGCAAAAGGAACTATGTCCCTTGCCGCAACCATCAAACCTATTACTTCCATGCACTGCGCTATGGAAGGAAGAAGAACAGAATGAAGTACCTGACAAGAGCTTAGAAGTTTTGATTTTCTGGCCTCTGTCAGAAAAACCTTCATTTCTAAGGAAACTATTATTGTTCCCAAGAAGGGAACTCTTGTTGACGGGGACAGAGAACTTTTTTCTATGTTCACTTTCCACCTGTGAGATCTGAGAAAAGCTAGGACAATGTCCGTATGAGCCCTTGCTTTTGACAGAGACGACACTTGAATCAGGATGTCGTCCAAGTAAGGTACTACTGCAATGCCCCTTGGTCTTAGCACCGCTAGAAGGGACCCTAGTACCTTTGTGAAAATCCTTGGAGCAGTGGCTAATCCGAATGGAAGTGCCACAAACTGGTAATGCTTGTCCAGAAAGGCGAACCTCAGGAACCGAAAATGTTCCTTGTGGATAGGAATACGTAGGTACGCATCCTTTAAGTCCACCGTGGTCATGAATTGACCTTCCTGGATGGTAGGAAGGATCGTTCGAATGGTTTCCATTTTGAACGATGAAACCCTTAGAAACTTGTTTAGAATCTTGAGATCTAAAATTGGTCTGAATGTTCCCTCTTTTTTGGGAATTATGAACAGGTTGGAGTAAAAACCCATCCCTTGTTCTCCTAATGGAACAGGATGAATCACTCCCATGCTTAACAGGTCTTCTACACAGTGTAAGAATGCCTGTTCGAAGATAATTGAGACCCGTGGAACCTTCCCCTTGGGGGTAGTTCCCTGAATTCCAGGAGATAACCTTGAGAAACTATTTCTAGCGCCCAAGGATCCTGAACATCTCTTGCCCAAGCCTGAGCAAAGAGAGAAAGTCTGCCCCCCACCAGATCCGGTCCCAGATCGGGGGCCAACACTTCATGCTGTTTTGGTAGCAGTGGCAGGTGACTTGGCCTGCTTACCCTTGTTCCAGCCTTGCATCGGCCTCCAGGCTGGCTTGGTTTGAGAAGTATTACCCTCTTGCTTAGAGGGTGTAGAATTTGAGGCTGGTCCGTTTCTGCGAAAGGGACGAAAATTTGGTTTATTTTTAGCCTTAAAAGACCTATCCAGAGGAAGGGCGTGGCCCTTTCCCCCAGTGATGTCTGAAATAATCTCTTTCAAGTCAGGGCCAAACAGTGTTTTACCCTTGAAAGGGATGTTAAGCAAAAGCGCTCTGCGCGCCACGATAGCAAACCCTGAATTATTCGCCGCTAATCTAGCTAATTGCAAAGCGGCATCTAAAATAAAAGAGTTAGCCAATTTAAAAGCTTGAACTCTGTCCAAAACCTCCTCGTACGAAGATTCTTTATTGAGCGACTTTTCTAGTTCTTCGAACCAGAAACACGCAGCTGTAGTGACAGGAACAATGCATGAAATTGGTTGTAGAAGGTAACCTTGCTGAACAAACATCTTTTTAAGCAAACCCTCTAACCTTAAATCCATAGGATCTTGAAAGCACAACTATCTTCTATAGGAATAGAAGTGCGTTTGTTTAGAGTAGAAACCGCCCCCTCGACCTTGGGGACTGTATGCCATAAGTCCTTTCTGGGGTCGACTATAGGAAATAATTTCTTAAATATAGGGGGAGGACAAAAGGTATGCCGGGCCTTTCCCACTCCTTATTTACTATGTCCGCCACCCGCTTGGGTATAGGAAAAACATCGGGGGGCACCGGAACCTCTAGGAACTTGTCCATCTTACCTAATTTTTCTGGAATGACCAAATTGTCACAATCATCCAGAGTAGATAATACCTCCTTAAGTAGTGCGTGGAGATGTTCTAATTTAAATTTAAAAGTTACAATATCAGGTTCTGCTTGTTGAGAAATTTTTCCTGAATCTGAAATTTCTCCCTCAGACAAAACCTCCCTCCTGGCCCCTTCAGATAGGTGTGAGGGTATGTCAGAACAGATATCATCAGCGTCCTCTTGCTCTTCAGTGTTTAAAACAGAGCAATCGCGCTTTCTTTGATAAGTAGGCATTTTGGATAAAATGTTTGCTATAGAGTTATCCATTACAGCCGTTAATTGTTGCATGGTAATAAGTATTGGCGCACTAGATGTACTAGGGGCCTCTTGTGTGGGCAAAACTGGTGTAGACACAGAAGGGGATGATGCAGTACCATGCTTACTCCCCTCATTAGAGGAATCATCTTGGGCAATATCATATCTATGGCATTATTATCCCTACTTTGTTTGGACATTATGACACAAATATATCACATATATTTAAAAGGGGAGACACATTGGCTTTCATACATATAGAACATCGTTATCTGATGGTTCAGACATGTTAAACAGGCTTAAACTTGTCAACAAAGCACAAAAAACGTTTTACAATAAAACCGTTACTGTCCCTTTAAATTTTAAACTGAACACACTTTATTACTGAATATGTGAAAAAGTATGAAGGAATTGTTCAAAATTCACCAAAATTTCACCACAGTAACTTAAAGCCGAAAAAGTATTGCACACCAAATTTGAAAGCTTTAACCCTTAAAATAACGGAACCTGAGCCGTTTTTACATTTAACCCCTATACAGTCCCAGGAATCTGCTTTGCTGAGACCCAACCAAGCCCAGAGGGGAATACGATACCAAATGATGCATTCTATAAGCTTTTTCAGTGGTTCTTAGCTCCTCACACATGCATCTGCATGCCATGCTTTCCAAAAACAACTGCGCATTAGAGGCGCGAAAATGAGGCTCTGTCTATGACTAGAAAAGGCCCCCAGTGAAAAAGGTGTCCAATAAAGTGCCTGCCGTTTTTATTAAAACAATCCCCAAGATTTAACAACTATTAAAAGTAATAATCTGCCAAATATACTTAGTAAAGTAATCGTTTTAGCCCAGAAAAATGTCTACCAGTTTTTTAAGCCCTAATGAAGCCCTTTATTCTTTTACTTAAACTAAGAAAATGGCTTACCGGTTCCCATAGGGAAAATGACAGCTTCCAGCATTACCAAGTCTTGTTAGAAATGTGTCATACCTCAAGCAGCAAAGTCTGCCCACTGTTTCCCCCAACTGAAGTTACTTCATCTCAACAGTCCTGTGTGGAAACAGCCATCGATTTTAGTAACGGTTGCTAAAATCATCTTCCTCTTACAAACAGAAATCTTCATCTCTTTTCTGTTCCAGAGTAAATAGTACATACCAGCACTATTTTAAAATAACAAACTCTTGATTGAAGAACAAAAACTACATTTAAACACCAAAAAACTCTAAGCCATCTCCGTGGAGATGTTGCCTGTGCAACGGCAAAGAGAATGACTGGGGTAGGCGGAGCCTAGGAGGGACTATATGGCCAGCTTTGCTGGGCTCTTTGCCATTTCCTGTTGGGGAGGAGAATATCCCACAAGTAAGGATGACGCCGTGGACCGGACACACCTATGTTGGAGAAAGTATATATTTTTTGTGTCAAGTAATTAAAAATGTGTTCACCTGTTTTGCCATTTAAAATAATGTAATGAAGACATGTTCAAGTAACACAGAACAGCCAATAACATGCGAGTCTTACGTACAATAGGTAATGCAGGAAGTTCTTCAGGAGTGTAAGGTTGCAAGCTCCCTCTTCTGCTGGAATGGACCTTAAAATATTTAAGATAAACATTTAACATATTAAAATGGGACTTTGATATCTGCTTACTTGCTATGTAATCATAATTAACAGCAAGATTATTAAATGTCTTCCTGCATTCTAACAGTCCTATCTAAACATATCAGAAATATTTCTTCATGACAAATAGCTTAGTGTTAAAGTGAATGTAAATTTTGATGCTAAAGTACACGTTTTTAAAAATTCGATTAAAAAAAGGGGCACTTTAATTCATCAAAATTTACATTTCACTCCTGTTGTGAAAAAAACTTACTTTTTAAACTTGACAGCAGCTCCAGCTTCCTTCAGTCGTTGCAAGCCGTTTCTGATGTCAGAAATGATGGATAGGTCATCCTCCAATCACAGCTTTCCCCCCCGGGGAATCAGTGTCTGATTCAACGCCGTGATTGGAGGAAGCCTGATTCATCATTTTAGACCCAGGAAGAGGCTTTGCAACGGATGGAGGAAGCTGGAGCTGCTGTCAAGATTAAAAGGTAATTTTTTTTTCACAGCACGAATGAAATGTAAATTTTGATTAAAAACTGGGCACGTTAGCATCAAAATTTACATTCACTTTAAGGCCTAATTGCTCACTGGCTGATAAACAGATCTTCCTTCACTTTACTGATTGACAGTGGCATGCACCATTAGCATAAATATGCAAATTGTAAGATTATTTCCTAAAGAAACAAACAAAAACAAAAAAACCCTGAAATGTATCATTCTGCAGAGGCATTGAAACGCTTCATCTTTAGGTCATTTGATAAACTGGTTTTATTTTTTCTCAGCCTATTTATAACTGTAAATAGGTTTGGTTGAGTGAAATACACTGAAGATTACAATAGACATAACAAGCAAAGTGTGAGAATAGTAAGGTAGATCAGTTCTTGCTAAAACACTGAGGACACATGTATAGTGAAGGATATTGTGAGATTACTTAAAGTATGTACACATACACCACACGTTAATATAACAGATGAAAACTCTCCTTGATTGCATAGGCACAGTAGTACTCGGGTATAATCTTCAATACCTCAGGTATCCAATAGGCTGTACTGCAACTTTGTAAGAGCAGTAAAAAAAAAACACAACACTTAGTAGAGGGAAGCAGGAAGTAATATAAAAATGCTTCTTCAGCTGTAATGTTAAGGTGTGTAATATGTGTGCAATACATATGTTTATATTCTGCACAGCAATACATAGCTCAGGTTGTAGAGCAAATTGTGTAAACCAAGTTTTCAAGATGCTGCAAATTGCCTAAGCCAACTAAGATTACTTAGAGCGGTGCTAACTCTAACAGGCCATAATTATGGAAGATAAACATACACACCATAGATTTCATGCAGTTAGTCTCGGCTCTACAGGAAACCATGCCCAATTTTCAACTCAAATGCCATCTTGTTTAAGGCCTTACTCATATTAACTTCAAAATGAAACCAAGTGATTTTGAGGATTGGGATTGTTAGTATTTTGACCAAACAGTTTGCATTATTTTAAAGCTATAGAAAATGGATTGGCAAGCAATCGATTCCATTCAAATGGTTGTGCCGTTTTTCATTTTAGAACGGAATGTCTTCCATTAGAAACATCTTTTGTAACTTTACGCTTCTATCAGTCCATTCTAGAAAACTGTAGCCTTATATGATGATAAAGACTTATTGATAAAGGAACAGAACATTTAAATGTCTGCATATAATGTCTGATAGCACTTTTACACAAAGCCTGATCTTGAATGACTGATCAGAATTATGTTCTGCAGTACTTTGCAATGCTCTGAATATAAACCATATAATTATCCCTATTGCATTTGTAGAGAGAATGTGAACTGGTAAGAGGGTGAACTCCACTGAATGCAAATTCCAAATATGTAAATATCAGGAGTGGAGTTCATGTCTACTTGTTCATAGATTTTAATTGATATTTTTGTTGTTACCACAAGTTATCTAAATTTCCAACTGGAATACAATCTAGCCCGGGCACAAGCTTGTACTGTATATGAGTTTACAACCGGACTTACTGTGCTGGAGCTCGGTCTGCCGTTAAGTGTATTCACTGATATGTTAAGTCTCGCACTGAGCTCTTCTGTGATTTGTGATTGGACGTCATTGTTTCCAGCAAAATGTGGCTGAACAGACTGATTGCTGTATACAGTTGCTTCATCTTCTGTAATAATTTCCCAACTCTGTGGGAAAATGATAGAAATTAATACTCATGTATAAAGCAGTTTGATTGCTTGATTACATCACTTGTGCTATACCTCTGGAGAATCTCTGGTTTCTGGACATTCTGTTTCTTCAGAAATTTGCCTCCGCATTGTGAATGCGTGCTGTTCTTGGAACTGAGCATTCCCACTTTCTGGACCAGCAGTTCCATCACTGTGGAATTTTAACAAAATTAGGTTACCTATTAGTAGTAAAAGTGCTAGACATGATTTGTTAAACAGCCTGTTTGCTTAAAGGGACAGTAAAGTCAAAATAAATGTTCATGATTCAGATAGAACATTCAATTTTAAACAACTTTCCAATTCACTTCTATTACCAAATTTGCTTTGCTTCTCTTGGTATCGTTTGTTGAGAGTAAACCTAAGTAGGCCGATATAAGCTTAGAAGCATGCACGTGTCTATAGAAGCTTATGACAGCAGAGTTTGCAATTATGTATAACACGGATATAAACATTGTTACAAACAATGCAGCAACGTGGCTAAATACACGTGCACGCTCCTGAGCTTATCTAGGATTACTATTTAACAAGGTATACCAAGAGACGTAAGCAAAGTTGATAAAGTAAATTGGATTCTTTTTTAAAATTCCATGCTCTATCCAACCAATTTAATTTTAATTTTGATTTTACTGTCCCTTTAAAGGGATAGATAAGCCAATACTTAAAATGTGTATGGGTGAATTTCAAATGTAAATAGAAGCATTTATATTGTGTATACATGCAATAATTCTATAAAAACACTTTGTCAGTGTTTTCCACATACCTTTATATAAGGAACAGCTATGGGGCCAACAATAAAGTAAAGCAGCGGTTGCTTCAACTGACAAGTATGGAATTAAATGCAACTGCAAATGTAGATAAACATTTTAATGACTGAGTAAATGTGTTTTTTGTCATCTGCAAGTTTCACGTGAGTTAGCCTTGAAATCCATCTTAGTGGTGTCTAAGGGTCTAATGATCAAAAACTCACTGGTGGGAAGAGAAGTCACACAAAATCTTTGAGATTTTTTTTAGACCTTATATTGTAAAATAGGAGTCAAACATTCACATACAGAACCCTGCATAGTGAGATAAACATCTCTCAAGGTAAAATTTGTGTTTGAGGGACCTCGCCGTACTGACGAGACTTCATAGATCATCTCACCTGAGCAGAGAGCTTTAGATCATTGTGCTTGGACAAGTGTTTCTTCACTTACAATGTCTGCCCTCTGTAAATTTAACTCTACCAACAAAGCAAACATGCTGAATACGAGAGAAGCTGTGACAGTTTCCAGAAAATTCAACATAATTTTTGCCCCAAATAGCAGAAGTAAAGGATAGTGTTTGTGGTACAGTGGTGTAAAAATGCTACTCATAGAGTAAAAGAGAACCTTAACATAAAACCAATAACAAAGACGCCAATGTTAAATAAAATCCTGAAGACAGTCATACACATAGCCAAGTAAAAGCCAGATTATGAAGCGATATCAGGATTATTGCGGCTGTTTGCTAGCGTCGGAAGGATCGCTCATATTACAAGTTGAAAGTAAAAATAAATGTGTGTGCAAGTGTTATTTACGCTAGAATGATTACTGCAACTTCAGAGCTGTGGTCAACTGTTTCGCGAAACAAAAAAGTGTCACAAAACACATGAAAAATACATTATAAAGTACAGTTACACTCATAATAACACTATCTAATCAAACGAATAAAATAAAATATTGCACAAAAATGTTATAAGGGCTCAAAGATATGAGGTCTCAGGTGTTAGAAAAAAGGCAGTGTAAGAGCTTTAACATAGAGATACATACATATATATGTGTGTGTGTATACAGATGTACAAAGACACACATACGTATAACAGAATTTATGTTTACCTGATAAATTACTTTCTCCAACGGTGTGTCCGGTCCACGGCGTCATCCTTACTTGTGGGATATTCTCTTCCCCAACAGGAAATGGCAAAGAGCCCAGCAAAGCTGGTCACATGATCCCTCCTAGGCTCCGCCTTCCCCAGTCATTCGACCGACGTAAAGGAGGAATATTTGCATAGGAGAAACCATATGATACCGTGGTGACTGTAGTTAAAGAAAATAAATTATCAGACCTGATTAAAAAACCAGGGCGGGCCGTGGACCGGACACACCGTTGGAGAAAGTAATTTATCAGGTAAACATAAATTCTGTTTTCTCCAACATAGGTGTGTCCGGTCCACGGCGTCATCCTTACTTGTGGGAACCAATACCAAAGCTTTAGGACACGGATGAAGGGAGGGAGCAAATCAGGTCACCTAGATGGAAGGCACCACGGCTTGCAAAACCTTTCTCCCAAAAATAGCCTCAGAAGAAGCAAAAGTATCAAACTTGTAAAATTTAGTAAAAGTGTGCAGTGAAGACCAAGTCGCTGCCTTACATATCTGATCAACAGAAGCCTCGTTCTTGAAGGCCCATGTGGAAGCCACAGCCCTAGTGGAATGAGCTGTGATTCTGTCAGGAGGCTGCCGTCCGGCAGTCTCGTAAGCCAATCTGATGATGCTTTTAATCCAAAAAGAGAGAGAGGTAGAAGTTGCTTTTTGACCTCTCCTTTTACCAGAATAAACAACAAACAAGGAAGATGTTTGTCTAAAATCCTTTGTAGCATCTAAATAGAATTTTAGAGCACGAACAACATCCAAATTGTGCAACAGACGTTCCTTCTTTGAAACTGGATTCGGACACAAAGAAGGCACGACTATCTCCTGGTTAATGTTTTTGTTAGAAACAACTTTCGGAAGAAAACCAGGTTTAGTACGTAAAACCACCTTATCTGCATGGAACACCAGATAAGGAGGAGAACACTGCAGAGCAGATAATTCTGAAACTCTTCTAGCAGAAGAAATTGCAACCAAAAACAAAACTTTCCAAGATAATAACTTAATATCAACGGAATGTAAGGGTTCAAACGGAACCCCCTGAAGAACTGAAAGAACTAAATTGAGACTCCAAGGAGGAGTCAAAGGTTTGTAAACAGGCTTGATTCTAACCAGAGCCTGAACAAAGGCTTGAACATCTGGCACAGCTGCCAGCTTTTTGTGAAGTAACACAGACAAGGCAGAAATCTGTCCCTTCAAGGAACTTGCAGATAATCCTTTCTCCAAACCTTCTTGAAGAAAGGATAGAATCTTAGGAATTTTTACCTTGTCCCAAGGGAATCCTTTAGATTCACACCAACATATATATTTTTTCCATATATTGTGGTAAATTTTTCTAGTTACAGGCTTTCTGGCCTGAACAAGAGTATCAATGACAGAATCTGAGAATCCTCGCTTTGATAAGATCAAGCGTTCAATCTCCAAGCAGTCAGTTGGAGTGAGACCAGATTCGGATGTTCGAACGGACCTTGAACAAGAAGGTCTCGTCTCAAAGGTAGCTTCCATGGTGGAGCCGATGACATATTCACCAGGTCTGCATACCAAGTCCTGCGTGGCCACGCAGGAGCTATCAAGATCACCGATGCCCTCTCCTGATTGATCCTGGCTACCAGCCTGGGGATGAGAGGAAACGGCGGGAATACATAAGCTAGTTTGAAGGTCCAAGGTGCTACTAGTGCATCTACTAGAGTCGCCTTGGGATCCCTGGATCTGGACCCGTAGCAAGGAACCTTGAAGTTCTGACGAGAGGCCATCAGATCCATGTCTGGAATGCCCCACAGTTGAGTAATTTGGGCAAAGATTTCCGGATGGAGTTCCCACTCCCCCGGATGAAATGTCTGACGACTCAGAAAATCCGCTTCCCAATTTTCCACTCCTGGGATGTGGATTGCAGACAAGTGGCAGGAGTGAGTCTCCGCCCATTGAATGATTTTGGTCACTTCTTCCATCGCCAGGGAACTCCTTGTTCCCCCCTGATGGTTGATGTACGCAACAGTTGTCATGTTGTTTGATTGAAACCGTATGAACTTGGCCTTTGCTAGCTGAGGCCAAGCCTTGAGAGCATTGAATATCGCTCTCAGTTCCAGAATATTTATCGGTAGAAGAGATTCTTCCCGAGACCAAAGACCCTGAGCTTTCAGGGGTCCCCAGACCGCGCCCCAGCCCACCAGACTGGCGTCGGTCGTGACAATGACCCACTCTGGTCTGCGGAAGCTCATCCCCTGTGACAGGTTGTCCAGGGACAGCCACCAACGGAGTGAATCTCTGGTCCTCTGATTTACTTGTATCGTCGGAGACAAGTCTGTATAGTCCCCATTCCACTGACTGAGCATGCACAGTTGTAATGGTCTTAGATGAATGCGCGCAAAAGGAACTATGTCCATTGCCGCTACCATCAAACCTATTACTTCCATGCACTGCGCTATGGAAGGAAGAGGAACAGAATGAAGTATTTGACAAGAGTTCAGAAGTTTTGTTTTTCTGGCCTCTGTCAGAAAAATCCTCATTTCTAAGGAGTCTATTATTGTTCCCAAGAAGGGAACCCTTGTTGACGGAGATAGAGAACTCTTTTCTACGTTCACTTTCCATCCGTGAGATCTGAGAAAGGCCAGGACAATGTCCGTGTGAGCCTTTGCTTGAGGAAGGGACGACGCTTGAATCAGAATGTCGTCCAAGTAAGGTACTACCGCAATGCCCCTTGGTCTTAGCACCGCTAGAAGGGACCCTAGTACCTTTGTGAAAATCCTTGGAGCAGTGGCTAATCCGAACGGAAGTGCCACAAACTGGTAATGCTTGTCCAGGAATGCGAACCTTAGGAACCGATGATGTTCCTTGTGGATAGGAATATGTAGATACGCATCCTTTAAATCCACCGTGGTCATGAATTGACCTTCCTGGATGGAAGGAAGAATTGTTCGAATGGTTTCCATTTTGAACGATGGAACCTTGAGAAACTTGTTTAGGATCTTGAGATCTAAGATTGGTCTGAACGTTCCCTCTTTTTTGGGAACTACGAACAGATTGGAGTAGAACCCCATCCCTTGTTCTCCTAATGGAACAGGATGAATCACTCCCATTTTTAACAGGTCTTCTACACAATGCAAGAATGCCTGTTTTTTTATGTGGTCTGAAGACAATTGAGACCTGTGGAACCTCCCCCTTGGGGGAAGCCCCTTGAATTCCAGAAGATAACCTTGGGAGACTATTTCTAGCGCCCAAGGATCCAGAACATCTCTTGCCCAAGCCTGAGCGAAGAGAGAGAGTCTGCCCCCCACCAGATCCGGTCCCGGATCGGGGGCCAACATCTCATGCTGTCTTGGTAGCAGTGGCAGGTTTCTTGGCCTGCTTTCCTTTGTTCCAGCCTTGCATTGGTCTCCAGGCTGGTTTGGCTTGAGAAGTATTACCCTCCTGCTTAGAGGACGTAGCACTTGGGGCTGGTCCGTTTCTGCGAAAGGGACGAAAATTAGGTTTATTTTTGGCCTTGAAAGACCTATCCTGAGGAAGGGCGTGGCCCTTGCCCCCAGTGATATCAGAGATAATCTCTTTCAAGTCAGGGCCAAACAGCGTTTTCCCCTTGAAAGGAATGTTAAGCAATTTGTTCTTGGAAGACGCATCCGCTGACCAAGATTTTAACCAAAGCGCTCTGCGCGCCACAATAGCAAACCCAGAATTTTTCGCCGCTAACCTAGCCAATTGCAAAGTGGCGTCTAGGGTGAAAGAATTAGCCAATTTGAGAGCACGAATTCTGTCCATAATCTCCTCATAAGAAGAAGAATTATTATTGATCGCCTTTTCTAGCTCATCGAACCAGAAACACGCGGCTGTAGTGACAGGGACAATGCATGAAATTGGTTGTAGAAGGTAACCTTGCTGAACAAACATCTTTTTAAGCAAACCTTCTAATTTTTTATCCATAGGATCTTTGAAAGCACAACTATCTTCTATGGGTATAGTGGTGCGTTTGTTTAGAGTAGAAACCGCCCCCTCGACCTTGGGGACTGTCTGCCATAAGTCCTTTCTGGGGTCGACCATAGGAAACAATTTTTTAAATATGGGGGGGGGGAAGAAAGGTATACCGGGCCTTTCCCATTCTTTATTTACAATGTCCGCCACCCGCTTGGGTATAGGAAAAGCTTCGGGGGGCCCCGGGACCTCTAGGAACTTGTCCATTTTACATAGTTTCTCTGGAATGACCAAATTCTCACAATCATCCAGAGTGGATAACACCTCCTTAAGCAGAGCGCGGAGATGTTCCAACTTAAATTTAAATGTAATCACATCAGGTTCAGCTTGTTGAGAAATTTTCCCTGAATCTGAAATTTCTCCCTCAGACAAAACCTCCCTGGCCCCCTCAGACTGGTGTAGGGGCCCTTCAGAACCAATATCATCAGCGTCCTCATGCTCTTCAGTATTTTCTAAAACAGAGCAGTCGCGCTTTCGCTGATAAGTGGGCATTTTGGCTAAAATGTTTTTGATAGAATTATCCATTACAGCCGTTAATTGTTGCATAGTAAGGAGTATTGGCGCGCTAGATGTACTAGGGGCCTCCTGTGTGGGCAAGACTGGTGTAGACGAAGGAGGGGATGATGCAGTACCATGCTTACTCCCCTCACTTGAGGAATCATCTTGGGCATCATTTTCTCTAAATTTTGTGTCACATAAATCACATCTATTTAAATGAGAAGGAACCTTGGCTTCCCCACATTCAGAACACAGTCTATCTGGTAGTTCAGACATGTTAAACAGGCATAAACTTGATAACAAAGTACAAAAAACGTTTTAAAATAAAACCGTTACTGTCACTTTAAATTTTAAACTGAACACACTTTATTACTGCAATTGCGAAAAAGTATGAAGGAATTGTTCAAAATTCACCAAAATTTCACCACAGTGTCTTAAAGCCTTAAAAGTATTGCACACCAAATTTGGAAGCTTTAACCCTTAAAATAACGGAACCGGAGCCGTTTTTATATTTAACCCCTTTACAGTCCCTGGTATCTGCTTTGCTGAGACCCAACCAAGCCCAAAGGGGAATACGATACCAAATGACGCCTTCAGAAAGTCTTTTCTATGTATCAGAGCTCCTCACACATGCATCTGCATGTCATGCTTCTCAAAAACAAGTGCGCAATACAGGCGCGAAAATGAGACTCTGCCTATGATTAGGGAAAGCCCCTAGAGAATAAGGTGTCCAATACAGTGCCTGCCGGTTATTTTACAAAATTCCCAAGATTAAAATAATTCCTCAAGGCTATGGAGTATAAAATATGTTTATATATAAATCGATTTAGCCCAGAAAATGTCTACAGTCTTAAAAAGCCCTTGTGAAGCCCTTTTTTTCTGTCTGTAATAAAAATGGCTTACCAGATCCCATAGGGAAAATGACAGCTTCCAGCATTACATCGTCTTGTTAGAATGTGTCATACCTCAAGCAGCAAAAGTCTGCTCACTGTTCCCCCAACTGAAGTTAATTCCTCTCAACAGTCCTGTGTGGAAACAGCCATCGATTTTAGTAACGGTTGCTAAAATCATTTTCCTCTTACAAACAGAAATCTTCATCTCTTTTCTGTTTCAGAGTAAATAGTACATACCAGCACTATTTTAAAATAACAAACTCTTGATTGAATAATAAAAACTACAGTTAAACACTAAAAAACTCTAAGCCATCTCCGTGGAGATGTTGCCTGTACAACGGCAAAGAGAATGACTGGGGAAGGCGGAGCCTAGGAGGGATCATGTGACCAGCTTTGCTGGGCTCTTTGCCATTTCCTGTTGGGGAAGAGAATATCCCACAAGTAAGGATGACGCCGTGGACCGGACACACCTATGTTGGAGAAATATATATTATATATATATATATATGTGTGTGTGTGTGTGTGTGCATTGGAGAACTTTGCGGTTAAGTAGCAGAAACTGGAAAAAAGAAGGAACCACATTTTCCTGATTGCTACCTCCTTAGGAAGAAAAGGATAGCTAGTGCAAAGTGATGAAAAATCAGAAAAAGGAAGATTACAACATATCCACAAACCGAATCCTGGAAGGCCACACTGGGGCAATCAGAATCGCTGAGACTTGTTCCTTCATGATTTTGGAACTGCCTTATGTAAATCAGGTTGAACAACCAAGGGACCACTAAGGCATCTATCAGACTCAAAAAATAATATAGATATTTACTTCCCTCTGATAATTGAACCGCCGCTTCCCAACAGTATCTCCCGAAGGCTGTCAAGTAGAAATTTGTTTGTAGAAGGAGGCGCTGATTCATAGAGGACCCCAGGAGATTCACTGTAGTATCCCACAATTTCCTCAGATACTTGTTGAGGCATAGTGACTCCTGTTACTATTACAAAATTTCCCATTGGCGTAGTGCATACAAAAAAGTGTAGATACTCAGAGTTAAATTTAATAAAATAAAATATACAACTTTTATGAAGCCATACATACTTTAAATGCTCAAGAAAGACAGTGTTATGCGCTGAAACACGTTGAGCCAAAATAAAGCCGGAGAAATCTTTTTGACAATAAAGGAGCCGTTTATTAAATTTTACTCTGCAAGTATCTACACTTATTTTTTATGGTGTTTGGATGCATTACGCCAATGTGACATTTTTTAAATAGTAGGAACAGGAGTCACTACGCCTCAACGAGTATCTGAGAAAATTGTGGGATACTACAGTGAATCTTCTGGGGTCCTCTGTGAATCAGCACCTCCTTCTACAAACAAATCTATCAGACTCCCCTGTGGGTTCCAAGATCTGGGTTAGTTCATGTGTGCCATATAGGTAACATTGTGCACAAGCCCATGGAGTTACATATGAGTCAGCACTGATTGGATAAAATGCAAGTCTTTCAAAAGAACTGAAATAAGTGCACGGTGTGCACTGCAGAGGCTTAGATACAATGTAATCACAGAGGTAAAAAGGATATTAATATAACCGTGTTGGTTAAGCAAAACTGGGGAATGGGTAATAAAGGAATTATCTATCTTTTTAAACAAAAATTCTGGAGTAGACTGTCCATTTAATCTGTACAAAACAATACAATTAGAAGCAGAAAAATTATCCAAGAAAGTGGTGGATATCTATATCAGAAAAAGGAAGCCTGAAGACTTCTGGGAGGTTTCTACTGTTCTGAAGCTTATCACAAGAATCTAGGAAAAAACTCATTATGTACGTGCTACTTATTATGACTCCTGTTCAGGTTACGGGAATAGTGCCCAGCTTATCTACAAAGTGTTGCCCAGGTCATATGATGTGCACCTTGCACAGTCTGTGAGTGCAGTACATTATCAGGCTATTTTATAGTGTATATTTTACACAAAAGTAAATCTTGATTTCTTTGGTAGAATGTTGTTTCTGAAATACATAAACTAGACCTCTATGCCAAGCTCTTTAACAATGTCTATAGTATTGCAAAAAGCATGTTATTTTCCCAATATCACTGTATGTATGTATTATAAAGCTGAAGCAACATACTGAACTGCAGGTCTACACCACTGTGTCCTTCTAAACTGATGGTTGACATAATATGTTCTGCCAAGGATGTCTTGTCTTTCTTCCCAGCCTGGAGGTAGTGGAGAAAGCACTTGATGCTGTTGCGGTTGACAAGAGACATCTGGTTGGTCCAAAAAAATCCAGTCAGGCTACATTAAAAAAAGGAATCTAATGAGATTTTGTCTTTTGAGGTAAAAAACATAAAGACATTTGGGCACATATTTTTATTCTTACAATAAATCTTTATAAGATACATATGTTAAAATTGGAACCAACTGTCGACTTGAGGTGGAACAATTAATTACTTTGGCTTTAAAACAATAACCTAAAGGGACACACATGCTGAAAAATGACTTGATATTTATCGATAAATACAATCACAACTGACAAAGAATCATTATGAGACACAGAGGCTTAGGATGTATGTCAGCACTTGTCAAATAAAAGCGCCATCTGATTGGCAGGAAGTCTGACCTCTGTAGCACTAGTGACTAGTACAGAGATAAATATCTTTTTTTTAAAAAACCTTAAAGGGATATGTGATTCAGACAGAGCATACAATTTAAAAAAAGTTTCCAATTTACTTCTGTTATCAAATTTACTTTGTTCTCATGGTATTCTTTTGTTGTTGAAGAGATACCTAGGTAGGTGTCTGGAGTACTACATGTCAGGAAATAGTGCTGCCATCTAGTGCTCTTGCAAAAGGATAACATTCTTGCAAAACTGCTAGCATATAGTGCTACAGACAAGTGCACGCGCCTGAGCTAATGTCCCAGCTTTTCAACAAAAGATAACAAAAGAACAAAGCCATTGTGAAAATAGAAGTAAAGTAGAAAGTTGTTTAACATTGAATGCTCTGTCTAAATCATGAAAGAAAAATGTTGGGTTTAATGTCCCTTTAACTATCAATCCCAAATACATAAAGAGTAACACTGAGCTGAGAGAAGTTGAGTTGGAACTAAAAAGACTAGAATATAATTATACAATAACTTTATGGATTGGAATAAAGCTGATGGTGTCTTTCTATACAAAGTATAAAGGGGGTTTGCATAATAAAGAGACACTCAAAATCCATGGATGTTCAAGAGGACTGGAATGAGAAAAGTGTGAAAATCTGTTTACATATAAAATAATCTAATAAAGCTGTATCAGTTATGTACTTTCTATTAATGACGATGACTGACAAGGACTTCCTGTTAAAGCTTATTGGCTGATGGGTACTTCCTCCTAATGAGCATTAGTCGGAATGACCTGTGATGGTATAATAGTTCGTTTTAGCATTTTAACCATGCAGTAAAGACATCAACACATATAAATACTGCTCTTTCATATGAATAGTTTTGAGAATAATGTCCCTTTAAGTTGAGTAAAAAACATAAATTATGCTTTCCTGATCATTTTCTTTTCTTCAGATGGAGAGAGTCCACAGCAGAATTCATTACTTTTGGGGAAAAAGAACCTGGCCACCAGGAAAAGGCAAAGACACCCCAGTCAAAGGCTTAAATACTCCTCCCACTTCCCTCACGCCCCAGTCATTCTGCCAAGCAACAAGGAACAGTAGAAGAAATACAGGGTAAAAGGTGCCAGAAGAATAAAAATAACAGACGCCCCACAGAAAAAAATACGGCCGGGGAGCTGAGGACTCTTTCCATCTGAAGAAAAGAAAATTATTAGGTAAGCATAATTTATGTTTTTCTTCGAAAATGGAAAGAGTCCACAGCTGCATTCATTACTTTTGGGAAAACAATACCCAAGCTATAGAGGACACTGAATGCTAAAAACGGAGAGAGTACAAAAGACGGCCCATTCTGAGGGCACCAGGCCTGAAATCCATAACCCACAAAAAATCCTGCTTCGTACGAAGCCAAGAGAACATTTGGAAAAAAAGGAAAAGGCCCCAAGGACACTGATCCTCAGAAAATTCAGAAGCCTAACTAGAGATCGCAAAAACAGAATTTATGCTTACCTGATAAATTTCTTTCTCTTGTGACGTATCGAGTCCACGGATTCATCCATACTTGTGGGATATTCTCCTTCCTTACAGGAAGTGGCAAAGAGAGCACCCACAGCAGAGCTGTCTATATAGCTCCTCCCTTAGCTCCACCCCCCAGTCATTCGACCGAAGGCTAGGAAGAAAAAGGAGAAACTATAGGGTGCAGAGGTGACTGAAGTTTTTTAAATAAAAATATACTACCTGTCTTAAATAAACAGGGCGGGCTGTGGACTCGATACATCACAAGAGAAAGAAATTTATCAGGTAAGCATAAATTCTGTTTTCTCTTGTAAGATGTATCGAGTCCACGGATTCATCCATACTTGTGGGATACCAATACCAAAGCTTTAGGACACGGATGAAGGGAGGGACAAGACAGGTACCTTAAAAGGAAGGCACCACTGCTTGTAGAACCTTTCTCCCAAAAATAGCCAGCCTCACAAATAAACGATTAACCCCTTAATGTAAAAACCGGATTGACAAAACATCAAAAACCGGTAAAAAAAAACGTTCAGCACCTTGCCACAGCTCTGCTGTGGTGCCTACCTGCCCTTTAGGATAGATTTGTGGGGAAAAAACTTCTTTTAGGCCCTCAAACACAGCAGGACCCTCTGGAGAAGCAGCTGGATGTCTCTGAGTAAAAGAAACTGCGCAAATGAGGCGCGAAAATAGGCCCCTCCCACCTCACTCGATGTTAGTGGGGCCTAAAAGAAACACACCAAAGTGTTTCTAAACTAGCCATGTGGGTTAATAACCCTTAAATAAGCCACAATTACCCCTTAAAGTCCCTCAAAAAACGTTATGTTTTCAATAAAAAAAGTTTTTTTCCTATCAGTGTCACCAGTAACAAATGAGCCCTTTATGCAAGCTGGGATTCCTACTAAGTGAAAACTGAATACAGCTTACCCTTCCCCTCATGGGGATATTGCCAGCCTTTTCTAGAATTATCACAGTCTATCTAGAAAAAAAATGACTGAACATACCTCAATGCAGCTTAGCATGCAAACCGTTCCCCCAACTGAAGTTTTCCTGTACTCTTCAGCCTTTATGAGAACAGCAGTGGATCTTAGTTACAAAGTCCTAAGATCATCATCGTCCTTGCAGAAATCTTCATCCCTTTTCTGCCAGAGAGTGAATAGTACACACCGGTACCATTTAAAATAACAAACTTTTGCTTGAGAAAATAAAAACTAACATTTTTGTCACCACACTCACTTTACCCTTCCTAGTACTTAGAGTAGGGAAAGAGAATGACTGGGGGGTGGAGCTAAGGGAGGAGCTATATAGACAGCTCTGCTGTGGGTGCTCTCTTTGCCACTTCCTGTAAGGAAGGAGAATATCCCACAAGTATGGATGAATCCGTGGACTCGATACATCTTACAAGAGAAAAGCAGACTCACTGAGCCAACACCCCTCCAGGAGCTCCTACACCCCTTACTAGTGAGAAGCAGTAACAGTCAAAACCCCTAAAAGGGAGGGGACAAGGAAGAACCACAAGGATTCCCAAAAGGTGACAACCAAACCCCACAAGGAAAAACCCTAAGGTCCAGTCAAGCCCACAGAGACCCAAATGGGTCCTGATAAACAAGGGGAGTCAACACCCAGACCAAACCAGGACCAGGCATCGGAGGAGAATAAAAGCTCCCAAACATCGTGCAACAGCACCAAAAAAGACAGCTGAAGACAGAGTCCTCAAAACGTCAAAACTCAGAATACTGAGCAATCAAAAACAAATACATGTAGCAAACCCAGAGAGAATACCTGAGACCAGGACACGCTGCCATCATGAAGATGACACAGAAAGAAAATACTTTCCTGGTAGAAAAGAGCAGCCGAACAAGATAGCAGGTTGCGAAACCTCTAAACCAGAGGGCCCCTAGGCAATCCAACACAGCCAGACCTACTCACAGGTCCCAAGGAAAAGTACAGAACCACAAAGAGGCCCACTCGCACCTCCAAGACCCGAGGATGAGCAACAGATTCCAGATCCTACACCCAACTGGACCAGCCCAAGCGATGGCAGATCTGAAAAGCAGGGGAACAAAAGGAACCCCAACACCAGCCCCCTAAAAACTGTGGAAGAATGGACCCAGCCACTCCAACAGAGCTTGGGTATCAACCCGAAACACTCCTCATAGACAAGGAATATACCCAAGGAGATCCAGCAAAACCACCCAACGACAGACACAACACAGAGCCAGCAGCTCCCGAGAGGGAACAGAAACACTCAGAGAGTAGACCGGTTATATAACAAGATAAAACATCTGTTCTAACCTCCTGTACACAGAAGAGGCCCAAAAAAAAAGGAAAACAACCCCCCCCCCCCGAAAAACATAATTTATGTAAGAACATACCTGATAAATTAATTTCTTTCACATTGGCAAGAGTCCATGAGCTAGTGACGTATGGGATATACCATCCTACCAGGAGGGGCAAAGTTTCCCAAACCTCGAAATGCCTATAAATACACCCCTCACCACACCCACAATTCAGTTTAATGAATAGCCAAGTAGTGGGGTGATAAAGAAAGGAGTAATAAAGCATTAACAAAGGAATTTGGAAATAATTGTGCTTTATACAAAAAATCATAACCACCATAGAAAGGTTTGGTCTCATGGACTCTTGCCAATATGAAAGAAAATAATTTATCAGGTAAATTCTTACATAAATTATGTTTTCTTTCATGTAATTGGCAAGAGTCCATGAGCTAGTGACGTATGTGATAGTAATACCCAAGATGTGGAACTCCACAAAAGAGTCACTAGGGAGGGATAAAAATAATAAAAGCCATTTTCCGCTGAAAAAATTAAACCACAACCCAAAATATAAGTTTATTCTCATAATGAAAAGAAAAAACTTAACATAAGCCGAGGAATCAAACTGAAACAGCTGCCTGAAAAACCTTTCTACCAAAAACTGCTTCCGAAGAAGCAAATACATCAAAGCGGTAGAATTTAGTAGATGTATGCAAAGAAGACCAAGTTGCTGATTTGCAAATCTGATCAACTGAAGCTTCATTCTTAAAAGCCCATGAAGGGGAGACTGATCTAGTAGAATGAGCGGTAATTCTATGAGGTGGGGCCTGACCGGACTCCAAATAAGCCTGATGAATCAAAAGCTTTAACCAAGATGCCAAGGAAATGGCAGAAGCCTTCTGACCTTTCCTAGAACCAGAAAAGATAACAAATAGACTAGAAGTCTTCCTGAAATCTTTAGTAGCTTCAACATATTTCAAAGCTCTTACCACATCCAAAGAATGTAAGGATCTCTCCAAAAAATTCTTAGGATTAGAACACAAGGGATAATAATTTCTCTATTAATGTTGTTGTTAGAATTCACAACCTTAGGTAGAAATTTAAATGACGTCCGCAAAACTGCCTTATCCTGATGGAATATGAGAAAAGGAGATTCACAAGAAAGAGCAGATAATTTGGAAACTCTTCTAGCAGAAGAGATAGCCAAAAGGAACAACCCTTTCCAAGAAAGTAGTTTAATGTCCAAAGAATGCATAGGCTCATATGGAGGAGCCTGTAAAGCCTTCAAAACCAAATTAAGACTCCAATGAGGAGAGATTGATTTAATGACAGGCTTGATACGGACCAAAGCCTGTAAAAAACTGTGAATATCAGGAAGCTTAGCAATCTTTCTGTGGAATAAAAAAGAAAGAGCAGAGATTTGTCCCTTCAAGGAACTTGCAAACAAACCCTTACCCAAACCATCCTGAAGAAACTGTAAAATTCTAGGAATTCTAAAAGAATGCCAGGAGAATTTATGAGAAGAACACCATGAAATATAAGTCTTCCAAACTCGATAATAAATCTTCCTAGAAACAGATTTACGAGCCTGTAACATAGTATTAATCAGTCAGAGAAACCTCTATGACTAAGCACTAGGCGTTCAATTTCCATACCTTCAAAATTAATAATTTGAGATCCTGATGGAAAAACAGACCTTGAGACAGAAGGTCTGGCCTTAATGGAAGTGGCCAAGGTTGGCAACTGGACACCCGAACAAGATCCACATACCAAAACCTGTGAGGCCTTGCTGGAGCTACCAGCAACACAAATGATTGTTCCATGATGACTTTGGAGATCACTCTTGGAAGAAGAACTAGAGGCGGGAAAATATAAGCAGGTTGGTAACACAAAGGAACTGTTAATGTATCCACCGCTTCCGCGTGAGGATACCTGAACCTGGACAGGTACCTGGGTAGGTTCTTGTTTAGATGGGAAGCCATCAGATCTATTTCTGGAAGACCCCACATCTGAACAAAAAACACATCTGGATGGGGTGACCACTCCCCCGGATGTAAATTCTGACAGCTGAGATAATCCGCTTCCCAATTGTCTATACCTAGGATATGAACCGCAGAAATTAGACAGGAGCTGGATTCCGCCCAAGTAAGTATCCGAGATACTTCTTTCATAGCTTGGGGACTGTGAGTCCCACCCTGATGATTGACATATGCCACAGTTGTGATATTGTCTGTCTGAAAGCAAATGAACGGTTCTCACTTCAACAGAGGCCAAACCTGAAGAGCCCTGAAAATAGCACGGAGTTCTAAAATATTGATTGGTAACCTCGCCTCTTGAGATTTCCAAACCCCTTGTGCTGTCAGAGATCCCCAGACAGCTCCCCAACCTGAAAGACTTGCATCTGTTGTGATCACAGTCCAGGTTGGACAAACAAAAGAGGCCCCTTGAACTATACAATGGTGATCTAACCACCAAGTCAGAGAGAGTCGAACATTGTGATTTAAGGATATTAATTGTGATATATTTGTATAATCTCTGCACCATTGGTTCAGCATACAAAGCTGGAGAAGTCTCATATGAAAACGAGCAAAGGGGATCGCGTCCGATGCTGCAGTCATGAGACCTAAAACTTCCATGCATATAGCTACTGAAGGGAATGATTGAGACTGAAGGTTCCGACAAGCTGAAACCAATTTTAAACATCTCTTGTCTGTTAGAGACAGAGTCATGGACACTGAATCTATCTGGAAACCTAAAAAGGTGACCCTTGTCTGAAAAAAATCTTGGAGCTGTTGCTAGGCCAAATGGAAGAGCGACAAATTGGTAATGCTGGTCTAGAAAAGAGAATCTCAGAAACTGAAAGTGGTCTGGTTGAATCGGAATATGAAGATATGCATCCTTTAAGTCTATTGTGGACATATAATGCCCTTGCTGAACAAAAGGCAAAATAGTCCTTATAGTCACCATTTTGAAAGTTGGCACTCTTACATAACGATTAAAAAATTTTAGATCCAGAACTGGCCTGAATGAATTTTCTTTCTTTAAGACAATGAATAGATTTGAATAAAACCCCAGACCCTGTTCCTGAAATGGAACTGGTATGATTACCCCTGAAAGCTCCAGGTCTGAAACACACTTCAGAAAAGCCTGAGTCTTTACTGGATTTGCTGTGATGCGTGAGAGAAAAAATCTTCACAGGAGGTCTTACTCTGAATCCTATTCAGTACCCTTGAGAGACCATACTCTGAATCCATTGATTTTGGACAGAATCTGCCCAAATGTTTTGGAAGAATCCTAATCTGCCCCCTACCAGCTGAGCTGGAATGAGTGCCCGCCCCTTCATGCAGAATTGGGGGCTGGCTTTGGTTTCTTAAACGGTTTGGATTTACTCCAACTTGAAGAAGGTTTCCAATTGGAAGCAGATTCTTTGGGCAAGGATTAGGTTTCTGTTCCTTATTTTGTCGAAAGGAACAAAAACAGTTAGAAGCTTTAGATTTACCCTTAGGTCTTTTATCCTGAGGCAAAAACACTTCCTTCCCCCCAGTGACAGTTGACATAATCGAATCCAACTGAGAACCAAATAACTTATTACCTTGGAAAGAAAGAGATAGTAATCTAGACTTAGATACTATGTCAGCATTCCAATATTTGAGCCACAAAGCTCTTCTAGCTAAAAACATAGATTTAACATCAATTTTGATTATATCAAAAATGGCATCACAGATAAAATGATTTGCATGTTGAAACAAGCGAATAATGCTAGACAAATCAGGATCCATCTCCTGTTGCGCTAAACTTTCACGTTGATGCAGCTGCAACATCAGCCATAGAAATGGCAGGCCTGAGAAGATAGCCAGAATATAAATAAGCTTTACTTAGATAGGATTTAAGTTTCCTATCTAAAGGGTCTTTAAAAGAACTACTATCTTCCATAGGAATAGTAGTACGTTTAGCAAGAGTAGAAATAGCCCCATCAACTTTGGGGATCTTTTCCCAAAACTCCAATCTAACTTCTGGCAAAGGATACGATTTTTTAAACCTTGAAGAAGGAATAAAAGAAGTACCAGGCCTATTCCATTCCTTAGAAATCATATCAGAAATAGCATAAGGAACTGGAAAAACCTCTGGAGTAACAACAGGAGGTTTATAAACAGAATTTAAACGTTTAATAGTTTTAATATAAAGAGGACTAGTTTCCTCAATATCCAATGTAATCAACACCTCTTTTAACAAGGAACAAATATACTCCATTTTAAATAAATAAGTAGATTTGTCAGTGTCAATATCTGAGGAAGGATCTTCTGAATCAGATAGAACCTCATCAGAGGAGGATAATTCAGTATGTTGTCAGTCATTTGAAATTTCATCAACTTTGAGAAGTTTTAAAAGACCTTTTACGTTTATTAGAAGGCGGGATGGCAGACAAAGCCTTCTGAATCGAATTAGCAATAAAATCTTTTATATTCACAGGTATATCATGTTCATTAGACGTTGAAGGAACAGCAGGCATTGTACTATTACTGATGGACACATTCTCTGCATGTAAAAGCTTATCATGACAACTATTACATACTAGAGCTGGAGATATAATCTCCACAAATTTACAACAGATGTACTTAGCTTTGGTAGAACTGTTATCAGGCAGCAGGGTTCCAACAGTGGTTTCTTGCAAATGTAAGAGAAAAAACAACATATAAAGCAAAATTATCAATTTCCTTATATGGCAGTTTCAGGAATGGGGAAAAAAATGCAAAAAGCATAGCCCTCTGATATGGAAAAAAAGGCAAGAGGCATATAGGAATGGGGTTTTAAATAATTAAATTATTTGGCGCCAAGTATGATGCACAGCGCAAATTATTATTTTTTTGGCGCTAACAACATCCGGAAATGTCAGACTCGCATCATTGTAGACACAACCTTGTGCAAGGAACTCGGCATTAACTAAGACGCCGGAAATGACAATTTTGCGTCATCTGATGTACCTTCGCGCCACAAAAATTCTCGCACCAATATTGACGCAATAAACTTTGTCATTTTGCGCCCTTGCGAGCCTAATTTTGCCCGCGAAATTTAATAAAAAAAGCAGTCAATTGAAATGACTGCACCCCAGGAAAGAAAAATATTTTCCTAAATATGTTTTTCCCAAATATGAAACTGATAGTCTGCAAAAGGAAATATACATAAACCTGACTCATGGCAAATATAAGTACAATACATATATTTAGAACTTTATATTAATGCATAAAGTGCCAAACCATAGCTGAGAGTGTCTTAAGTAATGAAAACATACTTACCAAAAGACACCCATCCACATATAGCAGATAGCCAAACCAGTACTGAAACAGTTATCAGTAGAGGTAATGGAATATGAGAGTATATCGTCGATCTAAATAAGGGAGGTAGGAGATGAATCTCTACGACCGATAACAGAGAACCTACGAAATAGATCTCCCATGAGGAAAAACATTGCATTCAATTGATGATACTCCCTTCACATCCCTCTGACATTCACTGTACTCTGAGAGGAATAGGGCTTCAAAATGCTGAGAAGCGCATATCAACGTAGAAATCTTAGCACAAACTTACTTCACCACCTCCATAGGAGACAAAGTTTGTAAAACTGAATTGTGGGTGTGGTGAGGGGTGTATTTATAGGCATTTTGAGGTTTGGGAAACTTTGCCCCTCCTGGTAGGATTGTATATTATACGTCACTAGCTCATGGACTCTTGCCAATTACATAAAAGAAAGGAGAGCATCGATAAGGATAGAGCACCTGCCGATAAAATATGAAGTCGTAGGCTGAACTGAGAGAAAATCAAGGCCACGTCCTGATGAACACAGAGAAATCCGTTAAAAAAAAAAAAAAACAGCCTGCTAGTACACATTCAAGGTGCAATAGCTGCAGCTGTTCACCTGCAACCTTTTGCTTGCTAGGCAGCTAAGCCAACCGTCAGGTTACATCAGCTGGCTGTTTTAAGAGAAACCGTATCATTTAAGACAAGACAAGCTCCAATGAGCATCGGCACTCATAAAACCTAGCCCAGTTGAAAACAGATCAACCCTCCAGAACAAAAGGCCATAGCCCAAGTTCCCTGGAAACTGGAGCATTGCAAACCAATCTTAGGATCAGAAAGGTCCAGTAACATCCCACAGCGGGACCCATTAAATGAAAATGTCAAGGTAAACACTTAATTAACACAGAAAACACAGGATAAAGATAGACCCGGGCCTTACAATTGTCAAAAATAAACTATATCCCGGGAACTTAAGTACCCCGTCTGATATAAAAAACTCACAGGGAAATATCCAGAATATCCCGGATAGCGAGAATAAGAGTCCCTAGCAACTTCCTACCCAAAGGGAAGAGACCACCCCTTGCAGAAAGGTCCAACACTCCAAAAGAGTAAAGGCATCACAAGGTTGTATATATCTAGAGCCTAACAGGCTCGACTATCAAGATCAAGGGGATACATTGGAGGACAAAGTACCCCGAACAGAGCAACAGCTAGTCTCCCATCACCTCAGATACAAAATCAGAGGACAACACCCAAGGAAAAGATGCAGAACATCCCCAACCACGGGAAGAACCCCTTAGCGGAGCCTAGGAGGAACCCCTCTGCATAATGTCCCTAAAAGGAGACAACCGTCTCCCGAAGGAAGCAGGTCCCCGTAAGGTGACCAAACCCACAAGGAGAAAATGGACAAGTCCAACAGTTCTCAATGAAGAAGAGAACCACTAAAGGAACAAGTCCTAGAGCCTCTGAAGGCAAAACTGCCTAAAATGGCGGAAAGGAGGCACGAGGCCCTCCAACCATCCAACCACGTGGGAAGGAGTGCTCTAGGTCCCAAAATTATTGGAAACAACAGAGAGAGACGCAGTGGAACTACACTGACCCAGTCACCCAGAGTGAAAGCTAATAAGGACTGAACTCAATCCTATTTGCCTCATGGACCCACAAGTCCTCTTCAGATGCTTAGCTGAAAACTTGTAAATAGAAAACACAAATAATATTGTGATAACTCAGCGCCTCAATCGGACCAGCCCGGCAGAGCAGGCGCCATGTGTCTGAACCAAGTCACGAGATAGAAGATTCGAACCCAAGCAGGACCCGCCTGCAACCAGGGCCATACTGTCAAGTTACACAAATTCGCCCTCAGAGAGGGAGAAGGAAAAACAGACAAACAGAGGACTAAAACATGTCCCTTAACAAACTTCCGCAGGAGTAAATAGCGAGTTTCGATAACAGAGAAAGTTCCCGAAGGAAACATAAAACCATAAAATAAAATGATCCTAACCGGATAAAATAAAATGGAAGGCAAGCCTTAGGTTTATGCCCAAAAAGAGACAGAAATACCCACAGGACCAGCCCAATGGGAACCCTGTTTTTTCACAATACTGGGAAAGATTTCAACAACAAGACTAGAAGGAGATTACGTCATCCCCTCATGTCTACTGAGGTGAGCCTTTCGAAGTAGAAGACTGAGGAGTCCCGTATCCATTAAGGATAGGGTCCCCTAACAACTCAAAAACATGTCTGAGTAACACACGAAGGCGTCCCCATCTGTAACAAAAAGCACAACACTCAGGGACAGCTACCCCCGCAGGGAACTGTACAGGCCCTCCCATGGCCGTGAAACCCGGGACAATAGGGCACGAGCACAATCGCAAATAAACATTTGGACTTTTGGGGAGGGGGGAAAAAGCCACCCGCTGAGGAGGAATAAACATAAGCTGGGTTATCTGCACGTGTAGTAATATGAAGCGGTAGGGAACTCGCCTCTTGAAGGACAGGACCCCCAGAGGTGGATGGCTCAGCCATCCCTTGATTCCCCGAGCCAGAGGAACAAGGCGCTCTATTGTGGCTTACCGAACATAACCGACTGACCTGTGTCAACAGGGCCAATTCGCATTCATCACAGGACGAAGGATCTGAATCCGAAAGTCGAACAGTTTCAACATCAGAGTCCTCCATAACTGGATAAGAATACCAAAAAGATGCACTATATATATATATATATATATATAGTAAAAAATGTAAAACAGCACCTGACACCCACAATGGCTGGGGCACTCACCACCTCCTACGAACCAGACACCAGCAGACCGGAATTTCTCCATCGTCACACAGTAAGGAATGCGAAAATGAGAAACCAGACGTAAACACGCCCGATCACAAGATGAACCGTACAGTCCAAAAAAAGCGCACCCAACCATTAAGGTCTCGTCACTTCTCAAGGCTGTTATGTTCCAAAAGCCATGTGCCCAGATAACACTACACATAAGCAGGCTGAATCACATAACAAACATGATTAAAAAAAAACCTGTTCAATAATCCCCCTCAGGAGATATTAACCCTTGATTCCAAGATACCAAAGGAGTCCCACTGAGACCCTGTATTTTCATTATGAGTTACGGTATATTCATGAAGAAGTAAAATAAAACAATCTTACCGGAATCCACGCCGTGGAACAGGAACACGGCCCTTCAAGTGTGACGGATAGTAGCAACGCCTCCGCCATGGACTTAAGAGAAGAAAGCAGGCAGCAAAGTGAAGCTCGACAACGCCGATTGCTTGTGGAGTTGTTAATATGAGTCGGGATGGTTTTGCAGAAAGATTCTCCCTGCATCTCCGGACATTAACTTTTATCCAGGCTGTCACTGAGAGACTGATAGGATTACTTAAAACTCCAGTCCCATTTCGAAGAGTACTACCCTTCATAAGAGACTATCTCAAACTTCTGACACTTCTCTGCCAACCTCCTGGGACGAAAGGCAAACAATGACTGGGGGATGAGGGAAGTGGGAGGAGTATTTAAGCCTTTGGCTGGGGTGTCTTTGCCTCCTCCTGGTGGCCAGGTTCTGTTTCCCCAAAAGTAATTAATGCAGCTGTGGACTCTTTCCATTTATGAAGAAAAACAAGTTGCACATCAACAACAAAAAAACAACAAGTTTCATTTGTAGTTGTTTGTAAATGTAAAACTTACCTCAGGCTCTTCAGCCTGTTCTGCATTTTCTTCATCAGTTCCATTGGTTTTAGGCAAATAAGTCATTTTTAGTCTAAGATTTCCTTTAACTTTAGATTTTTGACTGCCAAGAAAGAACATATCCATTACTACACAGTCCGCTACAAAAATATACATATTAACAAAACAACCCCTCCCAACGCCAGAGGGCATCTAGGGGAATGAACTATAAACTGCTCTGTCTTGCAGTTAAACAAGCTACGCACTGTAGTCTCCAATTTACTCAGTTGGCTACTGAAAAAAACTCTCATACCCTTGTTTTAAAGTCAAGTTAAATAGAGTGTTTCTACCAAAATCATGCAGCTTAGTAAACATGGCCTGACAGTAAACACCTTGAGATATTATAAAATGTTTAGTTATGTATAGTAAAACAACTTTACTTACATTGCTTATTTGCCCCCTTTTCATGTAATTTAGCTCTGAAAATTGTGGATTTTGCCAATTATTAGAACTTGAAATACACCCTGCAGACTTCTTAAAGGGACATGAAACCCCAAATTTTTCTTTCACGAATTAGGTAGAACATACAATTTTAAACAACTTTCCAGTTTACTTCTATTATCAATTTTTTTTTAATTTTCTTGGTATCATTTGTTGAAGGAGCAGCAATGCACTACTGCTTTCTAACTGAACTCATGGGTGAGCCAATGACAATCGTTTTATATATGCAGCCACCAATCAGCAGCTAGAACCTAGGTTATTTGCTGATCCTGAGTTTATACTAGATAAACCTTCCAGCAAAGAATAACAAGAGAAGGAAGCAAATTAAATAATAGGAGTATATTGGAAAGTTGTTTAAAATTGTATGCTTTGTCTAAAACATGAATGTCTAATTATGACTTTACTGCCCCTTTAACCCTTTCACTACCGGGAATTCCAGACAAAAACTTGCACAAAATACCAGAGCATTTTTAGCATTTTTGCTATTACTCCATTTAAACATAAACAGAGCCTTTTTTTTATTTACCTATCAAACCTATATATATATTTTTTAAGTAGACAACCCAAGGTATTGATCTAGGCTCATTTTGGTATATTTCATGCCACCATTTCACCGCCAAATGCCATCAAAAAAAGAAATGTGGTACTTTTTCACAAACTTTGGGTTTCTCACAGAAATGATTTACAATTTACAAATGTTTGTAAAAGTTTCTCTGGGATCCCCTTTGTTCAGAAATAATAGACATATATGGCTTTCCCATTTCTTTTTGGTAATTAGAAGGCCGCTAATTGCAGCTGCGCACCACACTTCTATTATTCCCGGCAGTGAAGAAGTTAATTATGTAGCTTAAAAGGTTAATGTTAGCTTTAGTGTAGATATTAGCCTCCTACCTGACTCTCCCTGATCCCTCCCAAACAGAACTCTTCCCTCCCCCACCCCCCACTGGTAACCCCCATCTTAGGTACTGGAACACAGTCTGCCAGTAAGAAAAAAATAAGGATTTTTTTTTTTTAAATACATTTTTTTTTACTTCTATATTTCTCCAGTGTAGGATCCTCCCTTACACCCCAACCTCCCTAATCCCCCCCAAACAGCTCTCTAAACCTCCCCCCTCTAACTGTTAGGCACCATCTTAGGTACTGGCAGCTGTGCACTACTGCTTTCTAACTGAACACATGGGTGAGCCAATGACAATCATTTTATATATGCAGCCACCAATCAGCAGCTAGAACCTAGGTTATTTGCTGATCCCGAGTTTATACTAGATAAATCTTCCAGCAAAGAATAACAAGAGAAGGAAGCAAATTAAATAATAGAAGTATATTGGAAAGTTGTTTAAAATGGTATGCTTTGTCTAAAACACGAATGTCTAATTATGACTTTACTGCCCCTTTAACCCTTTCACTACCGGGAATTCCAGACAAAAAGCATTTTTTTCCCTTCTTTATTTCTCCAGTGTAGAATTCTCCCTTAAACCACAACCTCCCTAATCCCACCCAAACAGCTCTCTAAACCTCCCCCCTCTAACTATTAGGCACCATCTTGGGTACTGGCAGCTGTCTGTCAGTACCTATAAAACCATTTTTTTTTTAATGTTTTCTGTAGTGTAGTGTAACCCCCACCCGCGATCTTTAGTTAGGGGGCCCCCACACCCGCAGATTTCCTTTTCTGTAGGGTAGATGGCCCATCTCTCCCTGTCCCTTTATTTTAAATTTTCCGTAGCATAGGGCCCTCCCACTTCCTCCCGCCTTCCCTGCTGGGCCATCCACCCGCCTCCTGCACACACCTCCCAACGGCTCCAGCAGAAGATCGCTACAGATATAACGATCAGGCATCTGCCCTCATATGGAGGTGGAGCACCAATCGCGCTCCGGCTCCATATGCAGCAGATGCCTGAAGCTTCAGGAGCACCAGATCTCGGATGTAACTTAACAGCCTAGAGTGCTGGAGCATCCTGAAGCGACAACGTGTATATATATATATATATATATATATATATACATGGTGCGGTACAATAGCCAAAGTACCGCACCACGTATATATACACGTTGAATTGGGTGAAGGAGTTAAGGGAACATGAAACTCAACATTTTTATTTTATGATTCAGATAGAGACTACAATTATAAACAACTTTACAATTTACTTTTATTCTCTAATTTGCTTAATTTCCTTGGTATCCTTTGTTGAAGAAGCAGCAATGCACTAATAGGAGCTAGGTGAAGAAATGGTGAGCCAATAACATGAGGTATATATGTTCAGCCACAAAATTAACAGCTCCTGAGCCTACCTCGGTATCTATTTTAAACAAAGGAGAACAAAACAAAATAGATAATGGAAGTATATTGGAAGGTTGTTTAAAATCACGTTTTATCTGAATCCTGCTACATATTATTCCCTAATTGGTTTTAACAACTGTAAAACCATGCACTTTATACTAAAATTAGGACCATGGCTAGCCTGTTGTCTGCAGACTAAAGCCTAGATAGGCACCTCCAAAAAAGACACATGGTGGGTAGAGTTTGGCTAATAAAAAACAATTGCAGCAAACAACATGTTAATTTGTTCTAAAAAAAAGTTTACATTTTGCTTATATGTTTTTCTATAGCAATACAAAAGAACTGTCTTTCCAATTATAAGGTGTTTACTGTCCCTAGAACCATTCATAGGCTGCCAAAACAGCAAAGGTAAACCCAAATATAAACACCAACATACAGTTGTTTCTAAATTATTAAGATTTATAGAAATCCGAGTTCAATTTTACGTGTGTATATATATATATATATATATATATATATATATATATATATATATATATATATATATATATATATAAATCTTGCAATGAGCTGGCAAAAGGTTAGAAAGGACCACAAAGTATTAATAGAATTATTCTGTTACTTATTATTTCTTCTGGAAATATGAATTAATAGCCAACAGAAATGTTCTAGAACAGCCACATACATTTACTAAATAACTACATCAAATTATCTAACTTTAATAAACATAAAATACAAGGTAAAAACTGAATAAACACTTTTTTTCTGAACTGCAGAATGTGGTCAGAAAAAAATTCAAAGACATTCCATTCCACTGCCCAAAGTGAAATCATAACTGTTAAACACTGGAACCTTTGCACAAAATGAAAAGTGCTTTGTTTGAAATGGGGCATTAAGGACTTATGCAAATAAATGTGCAAAAATATATAAAAAGAAAAACAGGTAATGAATAAAAAGGTAGCACAACTGTTACACTTTGGAAACCATCAAATAAAAGAAAATCTGCTATTTCACCTGACTAAACATTTTTATAGTAATGTCTTAAACAATGCACAGCTCATAAAACAGAGAAACCGATTAAGACCAACACATATAACAATTCCAAGTAAATGAATAGTTAGCACGGGCATTGGTTAATGTTCCTATAAACAATACTGGGAACGGAATGTTATATTAGTCTCTGTCTGAGATCATAGATCAATTTAGGTGGCACATTTCTGTATACCCACATCGTGTATCTTACTGGAACATAGGAATTTTAATTTGTACCTTAACCCCCAGGGTGCCAAGCACATTAATATAACAAGCTCCTGGAAGTAACCTTCCAGGGCATAACACATTATTTAATATGCAGCACACATTAGTTGATTACCTCTCCCTTTATACTTGGGATTAGCTTATTTTGGGGCTAAGGAAGGGATGGGACAGCAGTCCCATGGCTTTTCAATAATAGCAATCACGTGCACACATGCTGCTCTTCTCACCAGGTAACAGTGATCAGCTTTGACAGGAAATCTGGAGTATTGTCACTGCCGTGCTGCAAATGCCCACACCATGGTACACTCCTACCATTACACACACACACACACTCTACCCAAAGTGCATTCCCATATCCAGCCGACCTCCCAACAGTGACACAGCCCCCTCACTGCACCCACAGAGTCCATGCGCACACACAGAGCACACCCTCACTGTCACTGCACCCACAGAAACCTAACTATTACTGCACACACTTTAACCTTATTCCCACCCATATTGTGCATCCTCACAGTCACTGCACACACAGAGCCCTTATTATCACCACACACAAATAGCACACCCTCACTGTCACTGCACCCACAGAAACCTCACTATTACTGCACACACTTTACCTTTATTCCCACACATATTGCACATCCTCACAGCACTGCACACACAGAGCCCTTATTCTCACTACACACAAATAGCACACCCTCATGGTCACTGCACCCACAGAAACCTCACTATTACTGCACAAACTTTACCTTTATTCCCACCCATATTGTGCATCCTCACAGCACTGCACACACAGAGCCCTTATTCTCACTACACACACAGAGCACACCCTCACTGTCACTGCACCCACAGAAACCTCACTATTACTGCACACACTTTAACCTTATTCCCACCCATATTGTGCATCCTCACAGTCACTGCACACACAGAGCCCTTATTCTCACTACACACAAATAGCACACCCTCACTGTCACTGCACCCACAGAAACCTCACTATTACTGCACACACTTTACCTTTATTCCCACCCATATTGTGCATCCTCAGTCACTGCACACACAGAGCCCTTATTCTCACTACACACAAATAGCACACCCTCACTGTCACTGCACCCACAGAAACCTCACTATTACTGCACACACTTTACCTTTATTCCCACCCATATTGTGCATCCTCACAGTCACTGCACACACAGAGCCCTTATTATCACCACACACAAATAGCACACCCTCACTGTCACTGCACCCACAGAAACCTCACTATTACTGCACACACTTTACCTTTATTCCCACCCATATTGTGCATCCTCACAGTCACTGCACACACAGAGCCCTTATCACCACACACAAATAAAACACCCTCACTGTCACTGCACCCACAGAAACCTCACTATTACTGCACACACTTTACCTTTATTCCCACACATATTGCACATCCTCACAGCCACTGCACACACAGAGCCTTCACACTAATTAGACACACACACCACTGTTACTTGACACACAGTACACTCGCTGCCACTGCACACTTATTGTCACTGCACACACAGTAACCCCCTGCGTCACTGCCCATTCTGTGCATAAACACCATTCACTCAGAACCCTTATTTTTATGAAATACATATACAACACCCTTAATACACTCTTATCACCCTCATTGTCATTAAAACATAGCACCCCTTTTCTCACAGTTCATCTTATATAATAACGTAATGCAATAGATATTTATGCACATTGAGAAACGTGTTATTACACAAAAAAACAGGTGTTAGCATAACAGGTCTCTGCAGTTTTACCATCTGCAAGGAGAGTGCAGTTTACAGGAAAGGAAGCTTAATCTCTCTCTCAATTATTTTTTATAAATGACAATAACACCTTAACCCCTTAAGGACCACAGCACTTTTCCATTTTCTGACCATTTGGGACCAAGGGTATTTTTGCATTTCTGCAGTGTTTGTGTTTAGCTGTAATTTTTCTCTTACTCATTTACTGTACCCACACATATTATATACCGTTTTTCTCGCCATTAAATGGACTTTCTAAAGATACCATTATTTTCATCATATCTTATAATTTACTATAAAACAATTTATAAAATGAGGAAAAAAACACACTTTTTCTAACTTTTACCAAAATCTGTTACACATCTACAATCACCAAAAAACACCCATGCTAAATAGTTTCTAAATTTTGTCCTGAGTTTAGAAACACCCAATGTTTACATGTTCTTTGCTTTGTTTGCAAGTTATAGGGCAATAAGTACAAGTAGCACTTTGCTATTTCCAAACCATTTTTCCCCCCCCAAATTTGTATAAGTTACATTTTAACACTGATATCTGTCAGTAATCCCTGAATAACCGTTTAAATGTATATATATATTTTTTTTTAGTAGACATCCCAAAGTATTGATTCCTGGCCCATTTTGGTATATTTCGTGCCACCATTTCACTGCCAAATGCGATCAAATAAAAAAATTGTTTACTTTTTTACTAACTTTTTCACAAACTTTAGGTTTCTCACTGAAATTATTTACAAACAGCTTGTGCAATTATGGCATAAATGGTTGTAAATGCTTCTCTGGGATCCCCTTTGCTCAGAAATAGCAGACATATATGGCTTTGGAATTGCTTTTGGGTAATTAGAAGGCCCCTAAATGCTGCTGCGCACCACACTTGTATTATGCCCAGCAGTGATGGGGTTAATTGGGTAGCTTATAGGGAGCTTGAAGGGTTAATTTTAGCTTTAGTATAGAGATAAGCCTCCCAACTGACACTTCCCACCCCCTGATCCCTCCCTGACTACTCTCAAACAGCTCTGTTCCTTCCCCCACCTCACTATTGTCACCGCCATCTTTAGTACAGGCAGAAAGTCTGCCAGTATAAAAATGAAAAGTTTGTGGGTTTTGTTTTTTTTAAATTATATATTTTCTGCAGTGTAGGATCCCCTTTACCACCCAACCTCCCTGAGCCCCCCCCCCCCCCCCCCCCAAACAGCTTTCTAACCCTCCCCCCGCTCACTATTTGCTGCCATTTTGGGTACTGGCAGCTGTCTGAATAAATTTGCCCATTTTATATATATATATATATATATATATATATAATATTTTTTCTATTTTTTTTCCCTGTAGTGTAGCTGCTCTCGCCCTCAATTCTCTACCCCCTCCCAGACCCACATCCTTTTTTCCTAATCATTTACCCCCTCTCCCACCACATCTTATACTTAAATGCTCATATGAGCAGATCGCGGGCGCGCACCCGCCGCCTCCCACGCGCACCGGCAAGTGAATTCACACTGCCTGCCGAAGTTCCACATCGATGGCCGCCCACCCGCCTCCCTGCAATTGTTCCCACCCACCAACGATCGCGGCCATCGATGGCCGATGCAGAGAGGGTCACAGAGTGGCTCTCTGCATCAGATGGCTAAAAAATGTTATTGCAGGATGCCTCAATATAGAGGCATCACTGCAATAATATGAAAGCGGCTGGAAGCGATCAGGATCGCTTCCACCGCCTGAAACCACAGACGACGTACAGGGTACGTCCTTGGTCATTAATGACCGTTTTTTGTAGGACGTACCCTGTACGTCGTTGGTCGTTAAAGGGTTAATTTTTCAATTAATAAAAATTATTTAACACTTCAAAATCTTAATGTACATGTTTCTCAATGTCCAATACACTCTGGGAGCATACAAATACAAACCACAAAATAGTTAAAATAAAATTAGCTGTGTTGTGGTTACATAGTAGATAGACACTAGCCAGTTCTTAGGTCTTTTGACACAACATTATCATGTTTTCTTGGGCAGTCAGTCTAGCTGTGGTACAATTAACATATGAAGCAGTGTAAGCATGAAGAAACCTGAAAAGTGCTGACTTTACAGCAGTAATAGCAGTGATTTGTGTATAAGTGCAGTAAAGGTAGTACAATGCACACACTGCTGCATTTGTTATTCATTTAGATGAGTGACTGTCCAGGCAAACATGACGGTTGTGGCATTGACAAGGTCAATCCTGACATCCTGCAGCCTGTCATATTACATCACACAGATATTCTGTAGTACATAACAGAACAAAAACAGTAGAAAGTGAATTATCAGGTATACCAAATAAGGATAAAATAAAAATAAAAATAAAAGTAACCAGCATGGATAAAGTCAATAAAAAGCAAAAAACTCCATAACCTGTGAAAAAAAAAAAGTCTTGAAAAAGGCCCTATTGGTGGGCCGAAACGCGTTGGCATATATGGTGAGCTATATTCTTATTACTTAGAGTCTATTTTAAACAATACTGCTCTATGTTGTACCTTTTCTTTTTGTTTTCACAGGTTATGGAGTTTTTTGCTTTTTATTGACTTTATCCATGCTGGTTACTTTTATTTTTATTTTATCCTTATTTGGTATACCTGATAATCACTTTTGATTATTTTTTCTTATTATTTTTTCACAGTTTTTCACATTTTTACCCAATTCTGGTGTTGTTTACATTTTTGTTTTTCCACCTCTTGGATTACAATCACTTATTTGGATCAGTTGGATCACTTGGATTGTTTTGGATCATAAGAAATTACTAGACCACTAGGATTATTATATAACCTTTTTCACAATGGACTAACAGACTTATTTCGCACAGTCATTTGGATTTTATTGATTATATTGATATTGTTACACACATTTACCTCTGCACATCTTTGGACACATTTTGCACACACTTGATTATCACCTATATATTTTTCATACTTTTTATTCTCTCACCCTATTCATCATCTCCATATTGTGCCCTAGACCCCTAGGGGTCATACTATATACACATTTTTGAACATACCTTCCATCTTTGTTTTTATATTTTTGACCGCATCTTCTATCATTGGTATATATATTGTGTGTTTTTACCTATATTATCATTGTATTATTTCATCATTGTATTATCGTATTATCATTATTTTTAATTAGTACTATGGATCCATGTACTTTATTGTATTTGTAATATGTGTTATTAAATATTTTTAGCCTATATCACTGTTGGACTCCACTATCACCCTCTTTGGACCTGGCCTTTTATTCTAGGCGCTCCTTACACTTTCTACTGTTTTTGTTTCTATGGGTAACTAGGGACCCATTTGTTATAGGAGCTTAGGTCCTTTGAGTTAGCGCCGTCGGATAGATATTTTTTGTACATAACAGAACACTAAGAATAGTTATAGTTAAAGTACATAATACAAACTAGTGAACTCCGCCACACCACCGCTTGACCACCGCCACACCACTCCCAGATGTATGCCTGTTGCTCCCACACACTCAGCAATCTCTGTAATAATGGCCGTTTTGTGGGCATTTTCAGGTCTGCCCACTGGTCCGCCTCCTATCCTCCCTCTCCGCCTCAGTTTTCATGATGAACAGAGAATTTTAAATCATCTGTAGATCCCAAAGCTTGGCTGAGAGCCTAAGGGGTGAAACGTGCATAGCTGGCATGCAGTTACTTGTTCAGCAGGCCAAGCTTTGGGATCTACAGAGGAGGAGGATAAAGTATTAACGCTGCAGAGCGCTAAGGAGCCATGGTGAACTATCCAAACAAAGAGCAGATTACACCGCACATGGTGAGATGACTGGTGAGCATAACCTGTGTTAACACCACAAAGGAGGAAGACCAGATAGGTCTGACAGACTTCTGGCACAAGATTTGATAACTGCACGGTGAACAAGGTAACAGGCTTCCACCCACTACAGGAACATCCTGGGAATGTATGAGTGAGTACACTGCGAGTGTTACCCCATCTGCTGAAGATTAACCCCATGAGAGGATTCTCTGAAGTGCTATTAAGAGAGCTTTTATTGCTATGGTAAAAGGGAATCCAGGGAACAATAGCATTATCTCGATTTGCTCCATGAGCTCTTATTGAACTTTTATCTCCTCCTGATCCATGATGCAGAGATGGAACTGACTTTAGCTACTATTGTTGCCTGTTGTTTTTCAGGATATTTTTCATTAGCAGTTATATTTTATTTTTGTATATGGTAATACTAGTTATTATTTATTATCATTACATAGTTTGGTGGAGAGCTCTCTAGCTGTTCCATAGTGCACTATGTTATAATTTATATTTCCTTGATATTTGGCCGCTGTGACAGTAATATATTGCCATTCGTGTTTTCAACATTCACTATATTTTGCTTCTGTTTCCTTGGTGGGTACTTGCTTTTTACTAGCTTCTATATTATATACTTTCTAAAGAAATTAGGTTGTGCTGGATAGGATAGTCTGTATTGCTCTATTGCCACTTATTTAATCAAGTACTATCCTTGTGCATCTGTACCCTGATATACTTGAACTCAGGATACAGCCCTAATTAAGTATTACTAACACTTTAATGTGCTGATATCACTTGTTTTATATATATATATATATATATATATATATATATATATATATATATATATATATATATATTTATATATTAAGCTTTCTTTCCTGTAAACTGTATTCCCTTTGCAGATAGTAATATATATATAATTGAACTTTCATTTACCTTTTTGGGTGAAGAATGAAGTCCTTAAATGTATATGGTCGCTCCAACCGTGGATTTTCTGTCTGGATAAAAACAGTAAAAATCACACACACACAAAAAAAAAACGTTTTGAAAGAAATATTATTATTATTATCAGTTATTTGTAGAGTGTTGGGCAGCACTAACTGCTTAGTAGTAAAGTAAAAACTGTTTCCTAGCAGATAAAAATATGAATTCTCTTATTTTAATACTGTATGATAATAGTGGGTGATTCCAAAGAACAGCAGAAGGCATGCAGCAAATTATTATTATAGAATGCACGGATAATCACATAATCAAGGTTTGCAATAACAAGGAAAGTATGTGGGTTTTATTATTATTTACAGTCAAGTAAACAGAGGCCCTTGTTATTATGTGCACTGTTGTTTTGCAGCAATTTCAGGCAGTATAATCCAACACTATTCAGTGTATTTCCCAGCGAAATATTTTTCTTTGAAGTAGCAACTGTGCATCAGTCGAATGACTGTCAAAACACTAGCAGCTCACTGAAAAGTAACGTATGCCATACCTCCCTGGCACTGAAGAGCTGCCGACACATTCCTGTGAAACTATGAGATATATAGAAAGTTCATGGCATGTCCTTGAAATAACTTACTCTCTGCTCACTGAGCTTTCACAGAATGCTACAGTAAAACACATAATTCCTATATTGTTTAATAGAGCAGATTCACAGAGACAAAAGGAATTTACTAACCTTAGTGAATTTGCTTTTGTTCACTGGAATCTTGGGTATTAAGGAAATCAGGCCACTGCTAGAAACTGCTTGGTTTAATCACAAACATCAGATAAATGCTATTTGTTTGTGTTTTTTGTAACTTTTGAAACTTTTAAAAGGGACATTGAAGTCGTTTTTGTTTATGCAGAGACTGCATCAGCAATTAAGTACTGAGCTGAAAAACACCTAAAAGGATTTAAAACCATCACTTTATGGTTTTATAAACAAGTTGAAAACTCTGGAGAATATGTTTATCTCATCACCCTTCACTGGGATCTGTGCCATTGGGTTTGCCTGTTTTTTGGGTTTTTTTTCCCAGCCACAATTTTTCCTTGTACTGAGGAATAGATGGATACACTATATGGCCAAAAGTATGTAGAGACCAGTACTAATTATTGAGTTCAAGTGTATCAGCCACACCAAATTGCTAACAGGTGCAAAAAAATCCAGCACAATTTCAGCTCCACTACATCTGCCCTAGTCATCTGTAAGTGTTGTTATTGTGAAGTGGAAGCATATACAACAGCACACACAGACAGTGTCTTCTGAATGCTGAAGTGTGTTGACAAGTAAAAATCACCTATCATCTGCTGAATCACTCACTACAGAGTTCCAAAATGCCTCTGGAAGCAACATCAGCAAAATAACTGTGCGTTCAGAGCTTCGTGAATTGGTTTCTATGGCATAACAGCTGTAAACAAGCCTCATATCTACATGCGGAATGCCAAGTGTGGGCTGGAGCAGTGGAAATGTGTTCACTGGAGGGATGAATCATGGTTTACTATCTGGCAGAATGATGGTAGAATCTGGGTGAGGCAGAGGCAGATGCCAGGAGAATGCTATCTACCAGAATGCACAATTCCTACTGTAGTTTTGTGGAGGAGGGATAATGAGCTGGGGATGTTTTTCAGGGTTACGCTGGGCCTCTTAGTCCCAGTGAAGGACCATCTTAATGAAACAGGATACAAAGACATTTTATACAATTGGGTGCTTCCAACTTTATGGCAACAGTTTGGGGTAGGCCCTTCCCTGTTTCAGCTTGATTGTACCCCTGCGCACAAAGTGTGGTTCATGAAGACATGGTTTGATGAGTTTAGTTTGGAGGAACTCGAGTGGCCTGCACAGAGCCCTGACCTCAACCCCAATGAAAACCTTTGGAATTAAATGGAACACAGATCGACAGACAGATCTTCTTTGCCAACATCAGTGCCTGACCTTGCACATGCTTTTTTATTGAATGCAACAAAATTCCAAAGACATACTCCAAAATTTTGTGGAAAGTCTTCTCAAAAGAGTGCCAGCCATTATAGCCTCAAGGGTGGGAGTGGGAACTCATTATTAATGACCATGGTTCTGGAACTGGATGTTTAACAAGCTCATATAGATGTGATAGTCAGGTGTCCACATACTTTTGGCCATAAAGTGTAACTCTGAGGTTTTAATCTGAATGAGTTAAACCATATTTTTGGTGCAACTGTCTAAAAAGCAATTCTGACATTTTGTACATAGTAGCTTCTAAAACATACATATTATTAGAAGAGTCATAGCGCTTGCCTGTTTTTTTGTTTAGTTTAGAAAATCTGTACTACCAATAAGCATCAATTTATCAAACAAAAGACAGGGAAGTCTTTTTTGCTTCAACCTGTTCACGTGTATATCCTCTTATTTTTTACAAAATTATTTCAATTGAAAAATATTAATTTAAGCATTGAGACTGGTATATCATCGTTTGCATCAGTTCAATGTTAATCAGTTTCAGATGTCTCCAAGAAATGTGCCTGTTTTCTGGATTTATTTACAGATGCTAACAAAATGATTCTCCATTTTAGAGATAGATTCAGAAAACCTTTTAGTTTATTCTTTTTATCCTGAGAAAGAAAATTATGATTTCAATTTCTAAATGCAATAATAATAGATAACCAGGATAACAGTAAGCCATAAACAATGGCAGTGCAAATGGAAAAGGAAGACATCTCCATTGGAAGGATGAGTTAATTAATTGATTCCAGACAAATATTAATGGTATATAAGAGGTAGCAAGTGATAATATAGGATACAGCCTGAAACATGAAAATTCTCTGTTTAAAAACACATAAGCCTTTCTCACTGAGATTGAGTCTATGATTTAAGTGCTACTAAGGGGCGCAAAACACCTCAGACCATGTACTTGCTCCATGCCTGCTTCAATTTTTTACAAGAATGCAAAAAAATTGGATTTTTACATTTTCTACTGATGCACAGCCATTTCTCTACTTTAGGGGCTTAAAAGACCTGTAAATAGAGTAGATCGTCATAATCAACAAATACATAATAAAAAGATAATGCAAGTTTGGCCTATTTCCACTCCTCGTGTATCATGTGACAGCCATCAGCCAATCACAAGTGCATATACATATATGCTATGTATTCTTGCACATGCTCAGTAGGAGCAGGTGACTCAAAAAGTGTAAATATAAAAAGACTGTGCACATTTTGTTAAAGTTCTATAAAATTGCATGCTCTATCTGAATCATGAACATTTCATTTTGACTTGAGTGTCCCTTTAATTCAGCAGTGTAGTTCTCTGCTTTATCCAGCTAGCACCTTTCCTGTGTGAATGGAATACTGGCGGGTGACATCATCACATGTTGCCCTGGATGCTGAACCTGTTGCTGTGAGTTTGTAGCAGCCTTGTAATTACATTGAGGATTTGAAGTCGACTTTGATTCCCAGTTTAGTAGAATGGAAAGAGAGAAAGTAAGAATTGTTGGCTCTTTAAGAATACGCATACATTATAAAAAACAAATTAACGTCTAATTTCAATAAAGCTTTGAAAACAAAAAAAAACAAAAAACAAATTAACTATGTTCCAAGACATCAAATTTTATAGGGGATTTTAGACTTTATTGGCTCCTTAAATACAGAGATTTTGTGAAATGTCATAAAATCATGTTCTCCCAGGTAGTTCCCTCTTCTTGCCCTCTTTCTTTTTACTTTTTTCTTTGGTCCGGCTTCCTCCCTTCATCCTTGATCAAATCACCATTTTTTTATTTTTTATTTTTCTTCTCTTTTCTTTCTTCTTATGGCTGCAGACGATTGTTGTAAAAGTACTTCATGTATAAAAACATCATGTAATGCATTCGTAGCACCATCTTAAGCAATGCCTTTATAATTCATAAGGACTGATGGGACTCAAACTTACATTTGCTTATAGCTGTTCTCAAAGCCCTAGTAGAAATACAGGCTGTTCATTGTATACAAGATTCAGTTATGCTGTAACTCCGCTTCCTGTATTTCATGTTAATTACCACATTGTATCTATTGTATGCTAGTTGACATGTTGTATTATTTACAGTTTGTATGGAAAAAGTCAAATACAAACCAATAAATGAAAAAAAAACCACAACATGAATATTGCAAACAAACTGCTTGTAATAATATGACATGTACAGCTGTGCAATTAACATTTATCGTGCAGGGGTCGACAAATCTGTTTAAAAGTCAGGAGCCAGTAACAATATTTAAGAGCCAGACAGTGTTATTTGTATATAGATATAGGGAGAATAACCCCAAAAGATAGGAAAAATCATGTATATCACCAGCACTTATGGGTATAAAAAGTTGATCTTTTATTGAAGGACCCAAAAGATAGGAGCCAGAGATAAAATTCAAGAAGACCGGGTCCTGGGTTTGACGATCCCTGGTTTTATGTACCTTTAAATATAGAAAAGTAACCATTGCATTTCTTCCTTCCAGTAAGGTGATGAAGAAAAATGATTCTTGGGAGATGATGTGTTCATACTAGAAAACCTAGTTTAAAACTGTAGTTTAAAAATTAAAAAACACCTGCCTTAAAATGACAGGGCGGGCCGTGGACTGGATACACCACAAGAGAAATAAATTTATCAGGTAAGCATGAATTTTGTTTTCTCTTGTAAGGTGTATCCAGTCCACGGATTGATCCATTACTTGTGGGATACCAATACCAAAGCTATAGGACACGGATGAAGGGAGGGACAAGGCAGGCGCTTAAACGGAAGGCACCACTGCCTGTAAGACCTTTCTCCCAAAAATAGCCTCCGAAGAAGCAAAAGTATCAAATTTGTAGAATTTAGAAAAAGTATGAAGCGAAGACAAAGTCGCCACCTTACAAATCTGTTCAACAGAAGCCTCATTTTTAAAAGCCCATGTGGAAGCCACCGCTCTAGTGGAATGAGTTGTAATTCTTACAGGAGGCTGCTGGCCAGCAGTCTCATAAGCTAAGCGGATTATACTTCTTAACCAAAAAGAAAGAGAAGTTGCTGAAGCCTTTTGGCCTTTCCTCTGTCCAGAGTTGACAAAAATCTTTAGTAGCTTGTAAATAAAACTTTAAAGCACGAACCACGTCAAGATTGTGTAATAGACGTTCCTTCTTTGAAGAAGGATTAGGACACAGTGACGGAACAACAATCTCTTGATTGATATTCTTATTGGATACCACCTTAGGAAGAAACCCAGGTTTGGTACACAAAACTACCTTATCTGCATGGAAGATCAGATAAGGGGAATCACACTGCAAGGCAGATAACTCTGAAACTCTTCGAGCCGAAGAGATAGCTACCAAGAACAGAACTTTCCAAGATAAAAGCTTGATATCTATGGAATGCAGGGGTTCAAACGGAACCCCTTGAAGAACTTTAAGAACTAAATTTAAACTCCATGGCGGAGCAACAGGTTTAAACACAGGCTTGATTCTAACTAATGCCTGACAAAACGCCTGAACGTCTGGAACATCCGCCAGATGCTTGTGCAAAAGAATAGACAGAGCAGAAATCTGTCCCTTTAAGGAACCAGCTGACAATCCCTTCTCCAATCCTTCTTGGAGAAAATACAATATCATGGGAATCCTGACTTTACTCCATGAGTAACCCTTGGATTCACACCAATGAAGATATTTACACCATATCTTATGATAAATTTTCCTGGTGACAGGCTTTCGAGCCTGAATTAAGGTATCAATGACCGACTAGGAAAAACCACGCTTTGATAGAATCAAGCGTTCAATCTCCAAGCAGTCAGACGCAGAGAAATTAGATTTGGATGTTTGAATGGACCTTGAAGTAGAAGGTCCTGCCTCAGCGGCAGAGTCCAAGGTGGAAAGGATGACATGTCCACCAGATCTGCGTACCAAGTCCTGCGTGGCTACGCAGGAGCTATCAAAATCACCAAAGCTCTCTCCTGCTTGATCTTGGCAATCAGACGAGGGAGCAGAGGAAACGGTGTAAACACATAAGCCAGGTTGAAAGACCAAAGGCGCTGCTAGAGCATCTATCAGCGCTGCCTTGGGATCCCTGGACCTGAACCCATAACAAGGAAGCTTGGCGTTCTGACGAGACGACATGAGATCCAGTTCTGGTTTGCCCCAAAGTTGAATCAACTGTGCAAACACCTCCGGATGGAGTTCCCACTCCCCCGGATGAAAAGTCTGTTGACTTAGAAAATCCGCCTCCCAGTTCTCTACTCCTGGGATATGGATAGCTGATAGATGGCAAGAGTGAACCTCTGCCCATAGAATTATTTTTGAAACCTCCAACATTGCTAGGGAACTCCTTGTTCCCCCTTGATGGTTGATGTAAGCTACAGTCGTGATGTTGTCCGACTGAAATCTGATGAACCTGACCGCAGCTAGCTGAGGCCAAGCCTCAAGAGCATTGAATATCGCTCTTAGTTCCAGAATGTTTATCGGAAGGAGTGTCTCCTCCTGAGTCCACAAGCCCTGAGCCTTCAGGGAGTTCCAGACTGCACCCCAGCCCAGAAGGCTGGCATCTGTCGTTACTATTGTCCAATCTGGCCTGCGGAAGGTCATACCCTTGGACAGATGGACCCGAGATAACCACCAGAGAAGAGAATCCCTGGTCTCTTGATCCAGATTTAGTAGAGGGGACAAATCTGTGTAATCCCCATTCCACTGACTGAGCATGCAGAGTTGCAGCGGTCTGAGATGTAGGCGGGCAAACGGCACTATGTCCATTGCCGCTACCATTAAGCCGATTACTTCCATACACTGAGCCACTGAAGGGCGAGAAGTAGAATAAAGAACACGGCAGGAATTTAGAAGTTTTGACAACCTGGCCTCTGTCAGGTAAATCTTCATTTCTACAGAATATATTAGAGTTTCTAGGAAGGAAACTCTTGTGATAGGGGATAGAGAACTTTTTTCTTCGTTCACTTTCCACCCATGCGACCTCAGAAATGCCAGAACAATGTCCGTGTGAGACCTGGCAACTTGAAAAGTCGACGCCTGTATCAGAATGTCGTCTGAGTAAGGGGCTACTGCTATAGCCCGCGGCCTTAGGACCGCTAGAAGGGACCCTAGAACCTTTGTAAAGATTCTTGGTGCCGTGGCCAACCCGAAGGGAAGAGCCACAAACTGGTAGTGCCTGTATTGACCCTCCTGGATCATAGGAAGGATGGTTCGAATAGTCTCCATCTTGAAAGATGGGACTCTGAGAAATTTAAGATCTTGAGATCTAAGATTGGTCTGAATGTTCCCTCTTTCTTGGGAACAACAAACAGATTTGAATAAAAGCCCTGTCCCTGTTCCTCCTGCGGAACTGGGTGGATCACTCCCATAACTAGGAGATCTTGAACACAATGTAAGAATGCTTCTCTCTTTATCTGGTTTGCAGATAAAAGTGAGAGATGAAATCTCCCTTTTGGGGGAGAGGTTTTGAATTCCAGAAGATAACTCTTGGACACAATTTCCAATGCCCAGGGATCCTGGACATCTCTTGCCCAAGCCTGGGCGAAGAGAGAGAGTCTGCCCCCTACTAGATCCGTTTCCGGATCGGGGGCTGCTCCTTCATGCTGTCTTAGAGGCAGCAGCAGGCTTCTTGGCCTGTTTCCCCTTGTTCCAAGCCTGGTTAGGTCTCCATACCGGCTTAGACTGGGCAAAAGTTCCCTCTTGTTTTGTGTTAGAGGAAGTTGAAGCTGCGCCACTCTTGAAGTTTCGAAAGGGCCGAAAACTAGACTGTTTGGTCCTTAATTTGTTTGACCTGTCTTGAGGAAGGGCGTGACCTTTTCCTCCAGTGATGTCAGAAATGATCTCCTTCAGTCCAGGCCCGAATAGGATCTGTCCTTTGAAGGGAATGTTGAGAGGTTTAGACTTTGAAGTCACGTCAGCTGACCAGGATTTAAGCCATAGCGCGCCCTACGCGCCTGAATAGCAAAACCTGAATTTTTAGCCGTTAGCTTGGTTAAATGAACAACGGCGTCAGAAACAAATGAATTGGCTAGCTTAAGGGCCCTAAGCTTGTCAATAATATCTTCCAACGGGGTTTCAACCTGTAGAGCCTCCTCTAGAGACTCAAACCAGAAAGCCGCAGCAGCAGTGACTGGGGCAATGCATGCAAGAGGCTGGAGAATAAAACCTTGTTGAATAAAAAATTTCTTAAGGTAACCCTCTAATTTTTATCCATTGGATCTAGAAAAGCACAACTGTCCTCGACAGGGATAGTGGTACGCTTAGCTAGAGTAGAAACTGCTCCCTCCACCTTAGGGACCGTCTGCCATAAGTCCCGTGTAGCGGCGTCTATAGGAAACATCTTTTAAAAAACAGGAGGGGGAGAGAATGGTACACCTGGTCTATCCCATTCCTTAGTAATAATTTCAGAAAACCTTTTAGGGATTGGAAAAACATCAGTGTAAGTAGGTACTGCATAGTATTTATCCAATCTACATAATTTCTCTGGGACTACAATAGTGTCACAGTCGTCCAGAGTTGCTAAAACCTCCCTGAGCAATACGCGGAGGTGTTCAAGCTTAAATTTAAATGTAGACATATCAGAATCAGATTGAAGTATCTTCCCTGAATCAGAAAAATCACCCACAGATTGAAGCTCCCCTGCTTCAGCTTCATTATATTGTGAGGGTGTATCAGAGATAGCTACTAAAGAGTCAGAGAGCTCTGTATTTATTCTAGTCCCAGAGCTGTCTCGCTTTCCTTGCAATCCTGGCAGTTTAGATAATACCTCTGTAAGGGTATGATTCATAACTGCCGCCATGTCTTGCAAGGTATACGCAAAGGGCGCGCTAGATGTACTCTGAGCGGGATTTATAGGATCTGACACGTGGGGAGAGTTAGACGGCATAACTTCCTCCTTGTCAATTTCTTCTGGTGATAAACTTTTTTAAAGCCAGAATATGGTCTTTGTAATCTATAGTAAAATCAGTGCATTTGGTACACATTCTAAGAGGGGGTTCCACAATGGCTTCTAAACATAATGAACAATGAGTTTCCTCTATGTCAGACATGTTTAAACAGACTAGTAATGAGACCAGCAAGCTTTTGTGCCTTTAAGAGAAAAAAACAATCACAGAAACTGCAAAACAGTGAAAAAAGCAGTAAATCTTACGAAATTTTTACAGTGTGTATAATAGACTGAGAGAGCATTGCACCCACTTGCAAATGGATGATTAACCCCTTAGTTTCAAAACCGGATCAAAAAAACTATATAAACGTTTTTAAACAGTCACAACAAACTGCCACAGCTCTACTGTGGCCCTACCTGCCCATACAACGACTTTGGAAGGCACAAAACCCTTTAGAGAGGTCCTATATGTTCAGGGGACTCCTTCAGGGAAGCTGGATGTCTCAAGCTGCAAAAACTAATGGAAAATAGGCCCCTCCCAACCTGTACTCACAGTGAGAGGGCCTTAAAAAACTATCCCTAGGCAAAATCTAGTCAGCCATGTGGAAAAACTGGGCCCCAGAATAAAGTTTTATCCCCAATATGAAATAAACGTTTATACACCTCAAGCAAACGTTATATCTATTCAGTAATGTGAGTAAATAATAAAAATATTACCCTTTACAGCAAGCATGATACCAGTCGTTATTAAATCACTGTAATCAGGCTTACCTTAAATAAATCCGGTATTGTCAGCATTTTCTAGCTTATCATTTCTCTAGAAAAATTTAAAACTGCACATACCTCAAAGCAGGAGACCCTGCACGCTATTCCCCCAGCTGAAGTTACCCATCTCTTCAGTTATGTGTGAGAACAGCAATGGATCTTAGTTACAACCTGCTAAGATCATCAAAGACCACAGGCAGACTCTTCTTCAACTTTCTGCCTTAGGCTAAAATAGTACAACTCCGGTACCATTTGAAAATAACAAACTTTTGATTGAAGATAAACTACATTAATGCACCACATCTTTCTAGCTGCTTCCCTTGTCGAGAGCTGCAAGAGAATGACTGGGAGGTGGCAGGGGAGGAGCTATATAGACAGCTCTGCTGTGGGTGATCCTCTTGCAGCTTCCTGTTGGGAAGGAGAATATCAAGTAATGGATGAATCCGTGGACTGGATACACCTTACAAGAGAAAACAGCTAAACCAAAACACTGGATTGGCTAAATTAGAAATGTTTCTGGGAGACATGAGCTTTCCTGAGGTTGCAATATCTTGTCTGGAACACTTGTCCCCTAAACTGTAAAATAGTGAAGGCTCCAAGGTAAAAAAAAACTAGAATAACAGGAGAAGCCTGAAGACCTTTTAGAGGTTCATCCTATTTCAAGCGGGCACACAACTGAAAAGCAAAATTTAAAAGACCACTCCATGCAGGAGACTTGCAAAACTAACAAGTGCAGAATAAAAAGATAATGAATTTCAAGTAAGCAGTAAAAGAAAATCTGACATTTATTTTCTCTCACATTTTCCGGCCCCCTTTATCATGTGACATACCTCAGCCAATCACAGACTAGTATACGTATACCATGTTAGCTTGTGCACATGCTCAGTAGAATCTTGTTCCCCAGGAAGTGTGAATATAAAAAGAATGTACAAAATTTGATAATGGAAGTAAATTGGAAAGTGTCTTAAAACTGCATGCCCTATCTGAATCATAAAAGTTTATTTTGCCTTGAGTGTCCCTTTAAGGATTATGCAGTAAAATGAAATATATAGATTGAAATATAAAAATATATTTGTTTATAAAGATGTTAAACACAAGGTTTTCACAAATTAAAATGAGACTGCATTAGAATTATGATAATTTGGTTTTGTAGACATGTTTCTCCCTCACACAAATCACCATTTATAATAACACTTTATGTGCTAGGCTGGTGTAATTCAACTATATTTGTCCAGTTTACTGCTAGGTTTGTAAGGTGAAAGTCAAGGGGCTTTTCCAGGGTTCTATTGTGAAATGGAATTGCCTTGTGTGACATGTCACCAAACTAAAACTAAAGTGATTCCTGCTACAGGCTTTGGTCATGGCACACATGCTAAACCCAACACATTCCTATTTGCACTGAGGCTGCTGGGAGTAGCCTGTACAAGAAAAAGACAGATAACGGAAGGAGAGAGGGATTGAGGACGTGATTTGGCACTGTCCCACTAAATACAGGATAGTTAGACTCTCTATGCTGTAACTGCGTAAAAGGACGCTCACCATTTTACGATGAGTACTTAAAGTAAGATCACAATTTACTAATTATGGGAACTACTGCACATCTCTATAAGGTGCTATTAGTTAAAAATTTATCTTCAGTAATTATCTCACATAAGCATTCCCCCAAATATTGTAGATTTATATAAGAACATCACAAATACATAAACAACAATTTAAGGTATGACCATTTATGTCCATTTCAGTAAGGAGAAACAGTCTGTAAATGAAAACAATACTGATACTGTAATGCGTTTGTTAAGCCAACTAACAAGAGAGGCTTAAACAGTAAAACAAACTACTGCAAGATGCAGAGTTTAATACAGCCATAGCTATAAACACATCAGAAACCCCAGCCTGGCAGCACATTCAGCCTGCATCTCTAAGCTTCTTCTGCAAGTAGAGAAACCTACGACACTACACAGGATCTGTGACTGCTGCTTAAAGGGGCATAAAGCACCTCTTGTTGTGTAAAAAAAGTGTTCTTTGTCTCACCCTCCCTAGAGTGGTCAAAAACCATATTCTGTAAACCAAGTTTTCAAAATGCTGCTAATTGCCTAAACTAGATACTTAAATTGCAACATTTTCAGGTTAAATAGTTTGATTTTGGCCTCTCTATGGAGTGTGAGACAAATACAATTTGTACTCAAAAGCAATATGTCCTTTTAATGAATTCATTAATTATCTAACACTAAAGGGACGGAACACTCTGAAGTAAATTACCATAACTGAGCTCTATATTTTCCTGGAGTAACAGCTGATGTGAAACAGCTCTTTGGCTCATACGCATTGCTTCAATCCCATCTGCTTTAGTAAACTTGCTCTATATTTGTAGATCTGTGTCAACTTGTACAGTTTTGAACAGAACATTATTATCTCAAACTGGTTAGATTTATACAGCATTCTAAAATAAAGTATTACATGTTGCTGGATTCATCCTATTGGCACTAGAAACTGCAGAATTCATATATCATTTACTTTGCTCTGTGTATCTTTCTCAACTGGTTTTAATTGTGATTGTCAGTGAATTGATCTAATATGCAAGAGAGGGAGCCATGAGAATATTTATCTGGTATAAAATAAGACAGGTTTTATTAAAATTAAACTTTCATGTTTCAGACAGAGACTACAATTTTAAATATAATTCCAGATGACTTCTATTACCAAATTGACCTATTTCTCTTGGCAGTCCTCATGTAGCTTCTTGCCATGAGAGGATACCTAAGTAGGCTAAAGATTGTCCACATGTCTTGGGCACTATCCTCTCTGGTTTCCCTAGTTGCCGTCTATCTCCTTTACAATCCATTATGAATGCCTCTGCCAGGCTTCCTTACACGTCACTCTTCTTCTGCTGAACCTCTCTGCCAATCCTTTCAATGGCTTCCTATAAACTCCAGAATTAAACACAAAATTATGACTCTGACATTCAAGGTTCTCAATAATACTATCCCCCCCCCCCCCATATCTCAGACCTTGGGGCCGATTTATCATCGGTCTGTCCGACATGATCTGCTCAGCGTATGCTATCAGCATTTATCATTACACAAACAGTTCTTGTGAAATGCTTGTGCAATGCCGGCCCCTGCAGATTTGCGTCCGCTAGCAGGGGGTGTCAGTCAGCCCGATCGTATGAGGTCTTAAGACCGCTGCTTCATAACTGCTGTTTTCGGCACGTGGAAACAGGGGCATTAGGGGCCATTCGGCCCTTGATAAATCGGCACCCTTGTGTCTAGATATTTTGCTTCCCGTCCCCTTCATTCTATTCATGACCTCTGCTTCTCCTCCTCTGGTCACCTCCTCACATTCCAATCTACAGGTCTTCTCCAGACTGGTCCATGTTTTGTGGAACTCTGTGCCTCGCTCCACAAGACTCTTACCTTTCAAGCGCTCCTTAAAGACTCTACTGTTCAGAGAAATATATAATATACACTAACCTTTTCTAATCTCAGTTCGTCCCTTCTTTTGTTACCTCTGTGAACTCCCTTAGCAGTTAAGACTAGGAGCCCAGCTGTTTGTAGATCACCTTCATGGGAGCTGATTTACAATAGCGTAACTCTTGGCAGGGCCCACTACCCACTTGTTCCATATAAATGTTACCTGCTCAAGAGATGTACGCACCTACCTAATTATGCTCTCATGAACAGGAGTGAACAAAGGATACAAAGAGTAAGAGGTGTATTTGGTGCTACTAAATAAACTGAAAAAGTATAAAATTGTACACTTTGAATCGTGAAAATTTGTTTGACTTCAATATCACTTTAAAAGTAATGGTAAATTTGCGCATAGTAGAACAAAAATTTGGAATACACATTAGCTTTTAGTAGAAGGTTAATTTTTCTGCACCAAATGAAAGGTATACCTTACTCTGATATCCTCTTCTTCCAAAGCTTCTTCCACCCTTCACTAGACTGCTTTTTTTTTTCTTTTTCGGTTGTTTCCGTGTGGCAGGCAGCCAATCAGAATTATTTTTAATTCTGTACGGCACACAATCTGATCGGTTACCGCACAACATAAAAAGAAAAAAAAAAGACTCTATCTAGTGAAGGGTGGATGGAGCTACGGAAGAAGAGGATATCAGAGTAAGGTATAACTTTCGTTTAGCGCAGAAAAAGTAGGTGTTAATCCATTAACCTTATACTAAAAGCTAATGTGTATTCCAATTTTTTGTTCTACTATGCAGTAATTTACCATTACCATTACTTACATGGCACTGTAATTGTAAAGCTTAGAACACAATACCGAACATTATCCACCATGATTTGCTTAACGGGACAGTCTAGTATAAAATTATACATTTTTTCACTTTTTAGAGCATTTTATTATTATATTTTATTTTTGTGTGTTTAATCCCCTGCAAAGAAGTTGCCTGCCCAGACCATCCCTGTGCGATTTCAAATAAAAAATATTATTGGTGAAACCAGTCTCGAATAGATATATGCATGTTTACCTACCATTCACCGCACTTTGGGCTAGATTACAAGTGGAACGCTATTTATCACAACAGCGATAACTCCGCTAGAAGTTTTTTTGTGTGTGTTGGGCAGCATGCGTATTACAAGTTAAAAGCAGAACGTTTTCACTCGCTCGTTAACTCAACGCACAACAAAGCCGAAGTTAGAACATTGTGTTAACGTATTCTCCCATAGATTTATATATAAACATACATACATATACATTTTTAGACATGTGTATGTATCGATATGTTAAAGCCCTTTTTTTCTAACACCTGAGACCTCATATCTTTGAGCCCTTATATAGCTTTTTTATGCAACTTTTAAAAATATTTTTTAATATATGGTGTTATTGTGAGTGTAACTGTACTTTTGAATGTATTTCTGATGTGTTTTATGACACTTTTTGACTCAGGTAACAGTTAACCAGAGCTCTGAAGTTACGCTATCCTGACGCACGTTAAAATGGACAGTCTAGTCAAAATTTTACTTTCATAATTCCAAAAGGGCATGCAATTTTAAACAACTTTCCAATTTACTTTTATCATCAAATTTGCTTCGCTCTCTTGGTATTCTTTATGGAAAGACCTAGGTAGCCTCATATGCTAATTTCTAAGCCGTTGAACTGCCTCTTTTCTCAGTGAATTTTGACAGTTGGATACTGCTAGTTCATGTGTGTCATATAGATAACATTGTGCTCACTCCTGTGGAGTTGTTTAAGAGTCAGCACTGATTGGCTAAAATGCAAGTCTGTCAAAGGAGCTGAGATAAGGGGGCAGTCAGCAAAGGCTTAGAAAACAGGTAATCACAGAGGTAAAAAACATAATTTATGCTTACCTGATAAATTTATTTCTCTTGTAGTGTATCCAGTCCACGGATCATCCATTACTTATGGGATATTCTCCTTCCCAACAGGAAGTTGCAAGAGGATCACCCACAGCAGAGCTGCTATATAGCTCCTCCCCTAACTGTCAAATCCAGTCATTCGACCGAAAACAAACAGAGAAAGGAGAAACCATAGGGTGCAGTGGTGACTGTAGTTTAATTAAAATTTAGACCTGCCTTAAAAGGACAGGGCGGGCCGTGGACTGGATACACTACAAGAGAAATAAATTTATCAGGTAAGCATAAATTATGTTTTCTCTTGTTAAGTGTATCCAGTCCACGGATCATCCATTACTTATGGGATACCAATACCAAAGCTAAAGTACACGGATGATGGGAGGGACAAGGCAGGATTAAGCGGAAGGAACCACTGCCTGAAGAACCTTTCTCCCAAAAACAGCCTCCGAAGAAGCAAAAGTATCAAATTTGTAAAATTTGGAAAAAGTGTGAAGCGAAGACCAAGTCGCGGCCTTGCAAATCTGTTCAACAGAGGCCTCATTTTTAAAGGCCCAGGTGGAAGCCACAGCTCTAGTAGAATGAGCTGTAATCCTTTCAGGGGGCTGCTGTCCAGCAGTCTCATAGGCTAGGCGTATTATGCTCCGAAGCCAAAAGGAAAGAGAGGTTGCCGAAGCTTTTTGACCTCTCCTCTGTCCAGAGTAAACGACAAACAGGGTAGATGTTTGACGAAAATTTTTAGTAGCTTGTAAGTAAAACTTCAAGGCACGGACTACGTCCAGATTATGTAAAAGATGTTCCTTCTTTGAAGAAGGATTAGGACACAATGATGGAACAACAATCTCTTGATTGATATTCTTGTTAGAAACCACCTTAGGTAAAAACCCAGGTTTGGTACGCAGGACTACCTTATCTGAATGAAAAATCAGATAAGGAGAATCACATTGTAAGGCAGATAGCTCAGAGACTCTCCGAGCCGAGGAAATAGCCATCAAAAACAGAACTTTCCAAGATAAAAGTTTAATATCAATGGAATGAAGGGGTTCCAACGGAACTCCTTGAAGAATTTTAAGAACCAAGTTTAAGCTCCACGGGGGAGCAACAGGTTTAAACACAGGCTTAATTCTAACCAAAGCCTGGCAAAATGCCTGGACGTCTGGAACCTCTGCCAGACGCTTGTGAAAAGAATAGACAGAGAAGAATCTGTCCCTTTAAGGAACTAGCTGATAATCCTTTGTCCAAGCCCTCTTGGAGAAAAGACAATATTCTAGGAATCCTAACCTTACTCCATGAGTAATTCTTGGATTCACACCAATAAAGATATTTACTCCATATCTTGTGGTAGATTTTCCTGGTAACAGGCTTTCGTGCCTGTATTAAAGTATCAATGACTGACTCGGAGAAGCCACGCTTTGATAGAATCAAGCGTTCAATCTCCATGCAGTCAGTCTCAGAGAAATTAGATTTGGATGATTGAAAGGACCTTGTATCAGAAGGTCCTGTCTTAGAGGCAGAGTCCATGGTGGAAAGGATGACATGTCCACTAGGTCTGCATACCAAGTCCTGCGTGGCCACGCAGGTGCTATCAGAATCACCGATGCTCTCTCCTGTTTGATTTTGGCAATCAGTCGAGGGAGCAGAGGAAACGGTGGAAACACATAGGCCAGGTTGAAGAACCAAGGCGCTGCTAGAGCATCTATCAGCGTCGCTTCTGGGTCCCTGGACCTGGATCCGTAACAAGGAAGCTTGGCGTTCTGGCGAGACGTCATGAGATCCAACTCTGGTTTTCCCCAACGATGAATCAACTGAGCAAACACCTCCGGATGGAGTTCCCACTCCCCCGGATGGAAAGTCTGACGACTTAGAAAATCCGCCTCCCAGTTCTCCACGCCTGGGATATGGATTGCTGACAGGTGGCAAGAGTGGTACTCTGCCCAGCGAATTATATTTGAGACTTCTAACATCGCTAGGGAACTCCTGGTTCCCCCTTGATGGTTTATGTAAGCCACAGTCGTGATGTTGTCCGACTGAAATCTGATGAACCTCAGTGTTGCTAACTGAGGCCAAGCCAGAAGAGCATTGAATATCGCTCTTAACTCCAGAATATTTATTGGAAGGAATTTCTCCTCCTGAGTCCACGATCCCTGTGCCTTCAGGGAATTCCAGACTGCACCCCAACCTAGAAGGCTGGCATCTGTTGTTACAATTGTCCAATCTGGCCTGCGAAAGGTCATACCCTTGGACAGGTGTACCCGAGACAACCACCAGAGAAGAGAATCTCTGGTCTCTTGATCCAGATTTAGCAGAGGGGACAAATCTGTGTAATCCCCATTCCACTGACTCAGCATGCATAATTGCAGCGGTCTGAGATGAAGGCGCGCAAATGGCACTATGTCCATTGCCGCTACCATTAAGCCGATTACCTCCATACACTGAGCTACCGAAGGGCGCGGAATGGAATGAAGAATACGGCAAGCATTTAGAAGCTTTGATAACCTGGACTCCGTCAGGTAAATTTTCATTTCTACAGAATCTATGAGTCCCTAAGAAGGAGACTCTTGTGAGTGGGGATAGAGAACTCTTTTCCTCGTTCACTTTCCACCCGTGCGACCTCAGAAATGCCAGAACTATCTCTGTATGAGACTTGGCAACTTGAAAGCTTGATGCCTGTATCAGGATGTCGTCTAGACACGGAGCCACCGCTATGCCTCGCGGTCTTAGAACCGCCAGAAGTGAGCCCAGAACCTTTGTAAAGATTCTCGGGGCTGTAGCCAACCCGAAGGGAAGAGCTACAAATTGGTAATGCCTGTCTAGAAAGGCAAACCTTAGAAACCGATGATGTTCTTTGTGAATCGGTATGTGAAGGTAGGCATCCTTTAAGTCCACTGTGGTCATGTACTGACCTTCTTGGATCATGGGTAGGATGGTCCGAATAGTTTCCATTTTGAAAGATGGAACTCTGAGGAATTTGTTTAAGATCTTTAGATCCAAAATTGGTCTGAAGGTTCCCTCTTTTTTGGGAACCACAAACAGATTAGAATAAAAACCCTGTCCTTGTTCCGTCCGCGGAACTGGATGGATCACTCCCATAACTAGGAGGTCTTGCACACAGCGTAGGAATGCCTCTTTCTTTATCTGATTTGCAGATAGCCTTGAAAGATGAAATCTCCCTTGTGGAGGGGAAGCTTTGAAGTCCAGAAGATATCCCTGAGATATGATCTCCAACACCCAGGGATCCTGAACATCTCTTGCCCACGCCTGGGCGAAGAGAGAAAGTCTGCCCCCTACTAGATCCGTCGCCGGATAGGGGGCCGTTCCTTCATGCTGTCTTAGAGGCAGCAGCAGGCTTTCTGGCCTGCTTGCCTTTGTTCCAGGACTGGTTAGGTTTCCAGGCCTGCTTAGATTGAGCAAAAGTTCTCTCTTGTTTTGAAGCGGAGGAAGTTGATGCTGCACCTGCCTTGAAATTTCGAAAGGCACGAAAATTAGACTGTTTGGCCTTTGCTTTGGCCCTGACCTGAGGAAGGGTGTGACCCTTACCTCCAGTAAAGTCAGCAATAACTTCCTTCAAACCAGGCCCGAATAAGGTCTGCCCCTTGAAAGGAATGTTGAGTAATTTAGACTTCGAAGTCACGTCAGCTGACCAGGATTTAAGCCATAGCGCCCTACGCGCTTGGATGGCGAATCCGGAATTCTTAGCCGTTAGTTTAGTCAAATGAACAATGGCATCAGAAACAAATAGGTTAGCTAGCTTAAGTGTTCTAAGCTTGTCAATAATTTCAGTCAATGGAGCTGTATGGATGGCCTCTTCCAGGGCCTCAAACCAGAATGCCGCCGCGGCCGTGACAGGCGCAATGCATGCAAGGGGCTGTAAAATAAAACCTTGTTGAATAAACATTTTCTTAAGGTAACCCTCCAATTTTTTATCCATTGGATCTGAAAAAGCAGAACTGTCTTCAACCGGGATAGTAGTACGCTTTGCTAAAGTAGAAACTGCTCCCTCCACCTTAGGGACCGTCTGCCATAAGTCCCGTGTAGTGGCGTCTATTGGAAACATTTTTCTAAATATAGGAGGTGGGGAAAAAGGCACACCCGGTCTATCCCACTCCTTGCTAATAATTTCTGTAAGCCTTTTAGGTATAGGAAAAACATCAGTACACACCGGTACTGCATAGTATTTATCCAGCCTACACAATTTCTCTGGTACTGCAACTGTGTTACAGTCATTCAGAGCAGCTAATACCTCCCCAAGCAACACACAGAGGTTCTCAAGCTTAAATTTAAAATTAGAAATCTCTGAATCAGGATTCCCTGAATCAGAGATGTCACCCACAGACTGAAGCTCTCCGTCCTCATGATCTGCATATTGTGACGCAGTACCAGACATGGCCCTTACAGCATCTGCGCGCTCTGTATTTCTCCTAACCCCAGAGCAATCGCGCTTGCCTCTTAATTCAGGCAACCTGGATAATACCTCTGACAGGGTATTATTCATGATTGCAGCCATGTCCTGCAAGGTAATCGCTATGGGCGTCCCTGATGTAATTGGCGCCATATTAGCGTGCATCCCCTGAGAGGGAGGCGAAAGGTCTGACACGTGGGGAGAGTTAGTCGGCATAACTTCCCCCTCGTCAGAATCTTCTGGTGATATTTCTTTTATAGTTAAAGACTGATCTTTACTGTTTAAGGTGAAATCAATACATTTAGTACACATTCTCCTATGGGGCTCCACCATGGCTTTCAAACATAATGAACAAGTAGTTTCCTCTGTGTCAGACATGTTTAAACAGACTAGCAATGAGACTAGCAAGCTTGGAAAACACTTTAAACAAGTTTACAAGCAATATAAAAAACGTTACTGCACCTTTAAGAAACACAAATTTTGTCAAAATTTGAAATAACAGTGAAAAAAGGCAGTTACACTAACGAAATTTTTACAGTGTATGTAACAAGTTAGCAGAGCATTGCACCCACTTGCAAATGGATGATTAACCCCTTAATACCCAAAAAATAATAAGAGACAAAAACTTTTTTTTTTTTTCTTCAAACAGTCACAACAACTGCCACAGCTCTACTGTGGCTTTTTACCTCCCTCAAAAACGACTTTGAAGCCTTTTGAGCCCTCCAGAGATGTCCTGGATCATGCAGGAAGAAGCTGGATGTCTGTGTCTGTAATTTTTGCTGTGCAAAAAAACGGCAAAATAGGCCCCTCCCACTCATATTACAACAGTGGAAAGCCTAAGGAAACTGTTTCTAGGCCAAATTCAAGCCAGCCATGTGGAAAAAAACTAGGCCCCAATAAGTTTTATCACCAAATACATATAAATTAAACATGCCAGCAAACGTTTTATATTACATTTTTATCAGAGTATGCATCTCTATTAATAAGCCTGATACCAGTCGCTGTCACTGCATTTAAGGCTTTACTTACATTAGTTTGGTATCAGCAGCATTTTCTAGCAAATTCCATCCCTAGAAAAATATTAACTGCACATACCTTATTGCAGGAAAACCTGGACTTTGTCTGTGCCAAAATAAAATTGGTAAAATACCTATGCTGCTGCATTCTCTGTTTGTAGGAAAACCTGCACGCCATTCCCTCTCTGAAGTTACCTCACTCCTCAGAATATGTGAGAACAGCCATGGATCTTAGTTACTTCTGCTAAGATCATAGAAAACGCAGGCAGATTCTTCCTATAACAAACTTTTGATTGAAGAATAAACTAAGTATAAAACACCACACTCCTCTTACGACCTCCATCTTGGTTGAGGCTTGCTAGAGAATGACTGGATATGACAGTTAGGGGAGGAGCTATATAGCAGCTCTGCTGTGGGTGATCCTCTTGCTCCTTCCTGTTGGGAAGGAGAATATCCCATAAGTAATGGATGATCCGTGGACTGGATACACTTAACAAGAGAAACAGAATTTATGCTTACCTGATAAATTACTTTCTCCAACGGTGTGTCCGGTCCACGGCGTCATCCTTACTTGTGGGAATATCTCTTCCCCAACAGGAAATGGCAAAGAGTCCCAGCAAAGCTGGCCATATAGTCCCTCCTAGGCTCCGCCCACCCCAGTCATTCGACCGACGGACAGGAGGAAAAATATAGGAGAAACCATATGGTACCGTGGTGACTGTAGTTAGAGAAAATAATTCATCAGACCTGATTAAAAAACCAGGGCGGGCCGTGGACCGGACACACCGTTGGAGAAAGTAATTTATCAGGTAAGCATAAATTCTGTTTTCTTCAACATTGGTGTGTCCGGTCCACGGCGTCATCCTTACTTGTGGGAACCAATACCAAAGCTTTAGGACACGGATGAAGGGAGGGAGCAAATCAGGTTACCTAAACGGAAGGCACCACGGCTTGCAAAACCTTTCTCCCAAAAATAGCCTCCGAAGAAGCAAAAGTATCAAATTTGTAAAATTTGGCAAAAGTGTGCAGTGAAGACCAAGTCGCTGCCTTACATATCTGGTCAACAGAAGCCTCGTTCTTGAAGGCCCATGTGGAAGCCACAGCCCTAGTGGAGTGAGCTGTGATTCTTTCAGGAGGCTGCCGTCCGGCAGTCTCATAAGCCAATCGGATGATGCTTTTAAGCCAAAAGGAAAGAGAGGTAGAAGTCGCTTTTTGACCTCTCCTTTTACCAGAATAGACAAACAAAGAGTTTGTCTGAAATCTTTTGTAGCCTCTAAATAGAATTTTAGAGCACGGACTACGTCCAAATTGTGCAACAAACGTTCCTTCTTTGAAACTGGATTCGGACATAAAGAAGGTACAACTATCTCCTGGTTAATATTCTTGTTAGAAACAACCTTTGGAAGAAAACCAGGCTTAGTACGCAAAACCACCTTATCTGCATGGAACACCAGATAGGGCGGATAACACTGCAGAGCAGATAACTCTGAAACTCTTCTAGCAGAAGAAATAGCAACCAAAAACAAAACTTTCCAAGATAGTAACTTAATATCTATGGAATGTAAAGGTTCAAACGGAACCCCTTGAAGAACTGAAAGAACTAGATTTAGACTCCAGGGAGGAGTCAAAGGTCTGTAAACAGGCTTGATCCTAACCAGAGCCTGAACAAATGCTTGAACATCTGGCACAGCTGCCAGTCGTTTGTGTAGTAAGACAGATAAAGCAGAAATCTGTCCCTTTAGAGAACTTGCAGATAATCCTTTCTCCAAACCTTCTTGTAGAAAGGAGAGAATCTTAGGAATTTTTACCTTATTCCATGGGAATCCTTTGGATTCACACCAACAGATATATCTTTTCCATATTTTATGGTAAATCTTTCTAGTTACCGGTTTTCTGGCCTGAACCAGAGTATCTATCACAGAATCTGAAAACCCACGCTTTGATAGAATCAAGCGTTCAATCTCCAAGCCGTCAGCTGGAGGGAGACCAGATTTGGATGTTCGAATGGACCCTGAACAAGAAGGTCCTGTCTCAAAGGTAGCTTCCATGGTGGAACCGATGACATATTCACCAGGTCTGCATACCAAGTCCTGCGTGGCCACGCAGGAGCTATCAAGATCACCGAGGCCCTCTCCTGTTTGATCCTGGCTACCAGCCTGGGAATGAGAGGAAACGGTGGAAATACATAAGCTAGGTTGAAGGTCCAAGGTGCTACTAGTGCATCTACTAGAGTCGCCTTGGGATCCCTGGATCTGGACCCGTAGCAAGGAACCTTGAAGTTCTGACGAGACGCCATCAGATCCATGTCTGGAATGCCCCATAATTGAGTTAGTTGGGCAAAGATCTCCGGGTGGAGTTCCCACTCCCCCGGATGGAATGTCTGACGACTCAGATAATCCGCTTCCCAGTTTTCCACACCTGGGATGTGGATCGCAGATAGGTGGCAGGAGTGATCCTCCGCCCATTGAATTATTTTGGTCACTTCTTTCATCGCCAGGGAACTCCTTGTTCCTCCCTGATGATTGATATACGCAACGGTCGTCATGTTGTCTGATTGGAATCTTATGAATCTGGCCTTTGCTAGCTGAGGCCAAGCCCTGAGAGCATTGAAGATCGCTCTTAGTTCCAGAATGTTTATCGGGAGAAGAGACTCTTCCCGAGACCATAGTCCCTGAGCTTTCAGGGATTCCCAGACCGCGCCCCAGCCCACTAGACTGGCGTCGGTCGTGACAATGACCCACTCTGGTCTGCGGAAGCTCATTCCCTGGGATAGATGGTCCAGGGTCAGCCACCAACGGAGTGAATCTCTGGTCTTCTGATCTACTTGAATCATTGGAGACAAGTCTGTATAGTCCCCATTCCACTGTTTGAGCATGCACAGTTGTAATGGTCTTAGATGAATTCGTGCAAAAGGAACTATGTCCATTGCTGCAACCATCAACCCTACTACTTCCATGCACTGCGCTATGGAAGGACGTGGAACAGAATGAAGAACTTGACAAGTGCTTAGAAGTTTTGACTTTCTGACCTCTGTCAGAAAAATCCTCATTTCTAAGGAATCTATTATTGTCCCCAAGAAGGGAACTCTTGTTGATGGAGACAGAGAACTTTTTTCTATGTTCACCTTCCATCCGTGTGATCTGAGAAAGGCCAGAACGATGTCTGTATGAGCCTTTGCTTTTGACAGGGACGACGCTTGTATTAGAATGTCGTCCAAGTAAGGTACTACTGCAATGCCCCTCGGTCTTAGAACAGCTAGAAGGGACCCTAGTACCTTTGTGAAAATCCTTGGAGCAGTGGCTAACCCGAATGGGAGGGCCACAAACTGGTAATGTTTGTCCAGAAAGGCAAACCTTAGGAACTGATGATGTTCTTTGTGGATAGGAATATGTAGGTACGCATCCTTTAGATCCACGGTAGTCATAAATTGACCTTCCTGGATAGTGGGTAGAATCGTTCGAATGGTTTCCATCTTGAACGATGGTACCCTGAGAAATTTGTTTAGGATCTTCAAATCCAAAATTGGTCTGAAAGTTCCCTCTTTTTTGGGAACTACCAACAGATTTGAATAAAATCCCATTCCTTGTTCCTTTATTGGAACTGGGTGTATCACTCCCATCTTTAACAGGTCTTCTACACAATGTAAGAACGCCTGTCTCTTTATTTGGTTTAAGGATAAGTGAGACATGTGGAACCTTCCCCTTGGGGGTAGTTCCCTGAATTCCCGAAGATAACCCTGAGAAACTATTTCTAGTGCCCAGGGATCCTGAACATCTCTTGCCCAAGCCTGAGCAAAGAGAGAGAGTCTGCCCCCTACTAGATCCGGTCCCGGATCAGGGGCTACTCCTTCATGCTGTTTTGTTAGCAGCAGCAGGCTTCTTGGCCTGCTTACCCTTGTTCCAGCCTTGTATCGGTTTCCAGGCTGGTTTGGGTTGTGTGGCATTACCCTCTTGCTTAGAGGATGCAGAATTAGAGGCCGGTCCGTTCCTGAAATTGCGAAAGGAACGAAAATTAGACTTATTCTTGGCCTTGAAAGGCCTATCTTGTGGAAGGGCGTGGCCCTTTCCCCCAGTGATGTCTGAGATAATCTCTTTCAATTCTGGTCCAAATAGAGTTTTACCTTTGAAAGGGATGTTAAGCAATTTTGTCTTGGATGACACATCCGCTGACCAAGACTTTAGCCAAAGCGCTCTGCGCGCCACGATTGCAAACCCTGAATTTTTCGCCGCTAATCTAGCTAATTGCAAAGCGGCATCTAAAATAAAAGAGTTAGCCAACTTAAGTGCGTGAACTCTGTCCATAACCTCCTCATATGGAGTCTCTCTACTGAGCGACTTTTCTAGTTCCTCGAACCAGAACCACGCTGCTGTAGTGACAGGAACAATGCACGAAATGGGTTGTAGAAGGTAACCTTGCTGTACAAAAATCTTTTTAAGCAAACCCTCCAATTTTTTATCCATAGGATCTTTGAAAGCACAACTATCCTCGATAGGAATAGTAGTGCGCTTGTTTAGAGTAGAAACTGCCCCCTCGACCTTAGGGACTGTCTGCCATAAGTCCTTTCTGGGGTCGACCATAGGAAATAATTTCTTAAATATGGGGGGGGGGGGGAACAAAAGGTATGCCGGGCTTCTCCCACTCCTTATTCACTATGTCCGCCACCCGCTTGGGTATAGGAAAAGCGTCGGGTGCACCGGAACCTCTAGGAACTTGTCCATCTTGCATAATTTCTCTGGAATGACCAAGTTGTCACAATCATCCAGAGTAGATAACACCTCCTTAAGCAGTGCGCGGAGATGTTCTAATTTAAATTTAAATGTCACAACATCAGGTTCAGCTTGTTGAGAAATTTTTCCTGAATCTGAAATTTCCCCATCTGACAAAACCTCCCTCATGGCCACTTCAGATTGGTGTGAGGGTATGACAGAACAATTATCATCAGCGCCCTCCTGCTCTTCAGTGTTTAAAACAGAGCAATCGCACTTTCTCTGATATGTAGGCATTTTGGATAAAATATTTGCTATGGAGTTATCCATTACAGCCGTCAATTGTTGCATGGTAATAAGCATTGGCGCGCTAGATGTACTAGGGGCCTCCTGCGTGGGCAAAACTGGTGTAGACACAGTAGGAGATGATGTAGTATCATGTTTACTCCCCTCATCTGAGGAATCATCTTGGGCAACTTCATTATCTGTGGCAGTACTGTCCTTACTTTGTTTGGACGCTATGGCACAATTATCACACAAATTTAAATGGGGAGACACATTGGATTTCATACATATAGAACATAGCTTATCCGAAGGCACAGACATGTTAAACAGGCTTAAACTTGTCAATAAAGCACAAAAAACGTTTTAAAACAAAACCGTTACTGTCTCTTTAAATTTTAAACAGAAAACACTTTATTACTGAATATGTGAAAAAGTATGAAGGAATTGTTCAAAAATTACCAAAATTTCACCACAGTGTCTTAAAGCATTAAGAGTATTGCACACCAATTTTCAGAGCTTTAACCCTTAAAATACAGCCGTTTACAAATTTAACCCCTATACAGTCCCAGCTATAGCCTTTGCTGTGACCTAACCAAGCCCAGAGGGGACTACGATACCAAGTGACGCCTTCTAGAAACTTTTCCAGCTACTTTCAGATCCTCACACATGCATCTGCATGTCTTGCTCTCAAAAACAACTGCGCAGTAATGGCGCGAAAATGAGGCTCAGCCTACAACTGGGAAGGCCCTCCCTGACTGGAAAAGGTGTCTAACATAGTGCCTGCCGTTAAAAAACGTTCCCCAAGTTTATAAATGTGAATTATCAGCATAAACATGTATAAAATGCCCAAATAAAGCAATCGATTTAGCCCATAAAAGTGTCTACCAGTTTTATAGCCCATATTAAGCCCATTATTCTGTTTGCTTGACTAAGAAAATGGCTTACCGGTCCCCATGAGGGGAAATGACAGCCTTCCAGCATTACATGGTCTTGTTAGAAATATGGCTAGTCATACCTTAAGCAGAAAAGTCTGCTAACTGTTTCCCCCAACTGAAGTTACTTCATCTCAACAGTCCTATGTGGAAACAGCAATCGATTTTAGTTACTGTCTGCTAAAATCATCTTCCTCTCACAAACAGAAATCTTCATCCTTTTCTGTTTCAGAGTAAATAGTACATACCAGCACTATTTTAAAATAACAAACACTTGATAGAAGAATAAAAAACTACATTTAAACACCAAAAAACTCTTAACCACCTCCGTGGAGATGTTGCCTGTGCAACGGCAAAGAGAATGACTGGGGTGGGCGGAGCCTAGGAGGGACTATATGGCCAGCTTTGCTGGGACTCTTTGCCATTTCCTGTTGGGGAAGAGATATTCCCACAAGTAAGGATGACGCCGTGGACCGGACACACCAATGTTGGAGAAAAGTGTATTACTATAACAATGTTGGTTATGCAAAACCGGGCAATGGGTAATAAAAGGATTATCTATCTTTTTAAACAATAAAAATTCTGGAGTAGCCTGTCCCTTTAAATTCAATGGTGCTCACACAACCGCATTTACTTTCAACCTGTAATATGCACGCTGTTTCTATGCGCAAACAGTCGCAATAAACCCAATAACGCTCACGTGCAACAGTTAGTGCACCATTCGTAATCTAGCCCTTTGTGTTTTACTTTTTTTTTTAGGTAATAAACACAGTAAAAGAAAGATTTTGTTCTAAAATAAAATAAAATACAGCATTTCATTAAACAAAGTGTGCTGCTGGGACTAATTCACACAACTGTAATAGAAACAAAGCATTTACCTGAACATGTATAAGCAAATATTAGCAAAACATCTGAAATTTAACATTTAATATAACTCCAAATACATTTCCTGTTATCCATCAATTCCACTGTCCCATGACAAGCTTGTGATCAACAGATTAAGTTTACAGAGCTTCAGTACAGAATGTCTAACTGGAAACATAGTGAGTACATACCGGTAACTGATAAAGGGGGACATCCACTTGACCAAGAAAATCGTCCCTGGTCTAGAATAATGAAAAATAATGATTATTAAATAATGTCGTCATAAATTGCTAAATTTAGATCATATTCTTCATCTTCTATAGAAATTATATATATATTTTTATTGAAATATCTTCCCTGCAAATGCAGTTTCTGTGCAATCATGATATAGAAGATGGCAATATCTTAAAGAGACAGGAAACCCCAACATTTTATTTCACGATTCGGATAGAACATACAATTTCAAAAAAACTTTTCAAATGTACTTCTATTATGAAATTTTCTTCATTCTCTTGTTATCATTTGATGATAGGAACAACATTGCACTACTGGCATCTAGCTGAACACATCTAGTTAGCCAATCACATGAGACAAATGTGTGCAGGCACCAATCAGCAGCTAGCTCTCACTAGTGTAGGATATGTGTGTATTCTTTTTTCAACAATGGATACCAAAAGAACAAAGCACATTTGAAAATAGAAGTGAATTTAAAAGTATCTCACAATTACATGCTCTATCTGAATCCAGCAAGTTTAATTTTGACTTTCCAATCCCTTTGATGAGCTTCTATACTATAATATCAAACAACTTTTAACATAGTTTCTGCGCAGGACAGATTTAAAATAAACATACTAAAATGCTAAATATACTCTGAAATATTTGAAAAAAACATAATTTATGCTTACCTGATAAATTTATTTCTCTTGTAGTGTATCCAGTCCACGGATCATCCATTACTTATGGGATATTCTCCTTCCCAACAGGAAGTTGCAAGAGGATCACCCACAGCAGAGCTGCTATATAGCTCCTCCCCTAACTGCCATATCCAGTCATTCGACCGAAAACAAACAGAGAAAGGAGAAACCATAGGGTGCAGTGGTGACTGTAGTTTAATTAAAATTTAGACCTGCCTTAAAAGGACAGGGCGGGCCGTGGACTGGATACACTACAAGAGAAATAAATTTATCAGGTAAGCATAAATTATGTTTTCTCTTGTTAAGTGTATCCAGTCCACGGATCATCCATTACTTATGGGATACCAATACCAAAGCTAAAGTACACGGATGATGGGAGGGACAAGGCAGGATTAAGCGGAAGGAACCACTGCCTGAAGAACCTTTCTCCCAAAAACAGCCTCCGAAGAAGCAAAAGTATCAAATTTGTAAAATTTGGAAAAAGTGTGAAGCGAAGACCAAGTCGCGGCCTTGCAAATCTGTTCAACAGAGGCCTCATTTTTAAAGGCCCAGGTGGAAGCCACAGCTCTAGTAGAATGAGCTGTAATTCTTTCAGGGGGCTGCTGTCCAGCAGTCTCATAGGCTAGGCGTATAATACTCCGAAGCCAAAAGGAAAGAGAGGTTGCCGAAGCTTTTTGACCTCTCCTCTGTCCAGAATAAACGACAAACAGGGAAGATGTTTGACGAAAATCTTTAGTAGCTTGTAAGTAAAACTTCAAGGCACGGACTACGTCCAGATTATGTAAAAGACGTTCCTTCTTTGAAGAAGGATTAGGACACAATGATGGAACAACAATCTCTTGATTGATATTCTTGTTAGAAACCACCTTAGGTAAAAACCCAGGTTTGGTACGCAGAACTACCTTATCTGCATGAAAAATCAGATAAGGAGAATCACATTGTAAGGCAGATAGCTCAGAGACTCTCCGAGCCAAGGAAATAGCCATCAAAAACAGAACTTTCCAAGATAAAAGCTTAATATCAATGGAATGAAGGGGTTCAAACGGAACTCCTTGAAGAACTTTAAGAACCAAGTTTAAGCTCCATGGGGGAGCAACAGGTTTAAACACAGGCTTAATTCTAACCAAAGCCTGACAAAATGCCTGGACGTCTGGAACCTCTGCCAGACGCTTGTGCAAAAGAATAGACAGAGCAGAAATCTGTCCCTTTAAGGAACTAGCTGATAATCCTTTGTCCAAACCCTCTTGGAGAAAGGACAATATCCTAGGAATCCTAACCTTACTCCATGAGTAATTCTTGGATTCACACCAGTAAAGATATCAACGCCATATCTTGTGATAGATTTTCCTGGTAACAGGCTTTCGTGCCTGTATTAAGGTATCAATGACTGACTCGGAGAAGCCACGCTTTGATAGAATCAAGCGTTCAATATCCATGCAGTCAGTCTCAGAGAAATTAGATTTGGATGATTGAAAGGACCTTGTATTAGAAGGTCCTGTCTTAGAGGCAGAGTCCATGGTGGAAAGGATGACATGTCCACTAGGTCTGCATACCAGGTCCTGCGTGGCCACGCAGGCGCTATTAGAATCACCGATGCTCTCTCCTGTTTGATTTTGGCAATCAGTCGAGGGAGCAGAGGAAACGGTGGAAACACATAAGCCAGGTTAAAGAACCAAGGCGCTGCTAGAGCATCTATCAGCGTCGCTTCTGGGTCCCTGGACCTGGATCCGTAACAAGGAAGCTTGGCGTTCTGGCGAGACGCCATGAGATCCAACTCTGGTTTGCCCCAACGATGAATCAATTGAGCAAACACCTCCGGATGGAGTTCCCACTCCCCCGGGTGAAAAGTCTGACAACTTAGAAAATCCGCCTCCCAGTTCTCCACGCCTGGGATATGGATTGCTGACAGGTGGCAAGAGTGAGTCTCTGCCCAGCGAATTATCTTTGAGACTTCTAACATCGCTAGGGAACTCCTGGTTCCCCCTTGATAGTTGATGTAAGCCACAGTCGTGATATTGTCCGACTGAAATCTGATGAACCTCAGTGTTGCTAACTGAGGCCAAGCCAGAAGAGCATTGAATATTGCTCTTAACTCCAGAATATTTATCGGAAGGAGTTTCTCCTCCTGAGTCCACGATCCCTGTGCCTTCAGGAAGTTCCAGACTGCACCCCAACCTAGAAGGCTGGCATCTGTTGTTACAATTGTCCAATCTGGCCTGCGAAAGGTCATACCCTTGGACAGGTGTACCCGAGACAACCACCAGAGAAGAGAATCTCTGGTCTCTTGATCCAGATTTAGCAGAGGGGACAAATCTGTGTAATCCCCATTCCACTGACTTAGCATGCATAATTGCAGCGGTCTCAGATGTAGGCGCGCAAATGGCACTATGTCCATTGCCGCTACCATTAAGCCGATCACCTCCATACACTGAGCCACCGAAGGGCGCGGAATGGAATGAAGAATACGGCAAGCATTTAGAAGCTTTGATAACCTGGACTCCGTCAGGTAAATTTTCATTTCTACAGAATCTATGAGTCCCTAAGAAGGAGACTCTTGTGAGTGGGGAAAGAGAATTCTTTTCCTCGTTCACTTTCCACCCGTGCGATCTCAGAAATGCCAGAACTATCTCTGTATGAGACTTGGCAATTTGAAAGCTTGACGCCTGTATCAGGATGTCGTCTAGATACGGAGCCACCGCTATGCCTCGCGGTCTTAGAACGGCCAGAAGTGAGCCCAGAACCTTCGTAAAGATTCTCGGGGCTGTAGCCAACCCAAAGGGAAGAGCTACAAATTGGTAATGCCTGTCTAGAAAGGCAAACCTTAGGAACCGATGATGATCTTTGTGAATCGGTATGTGAAGGTAGGCATCCTTTAAGTCCACTGTGGTCATGTACTGACCCTCTTGGATCATGGGTAGGATGGTCCGAATAGTTTCCATTTTGAAAGATGGAACTCTGAGGAATTTGTTTAAGATCTTTAGATCCAAAATTGGTCTGAAGGTTCCCTCTTTTTTGGGAACCACAAACAGATTTGAATAAAAACCCTGTCCTTGTTCCGTCCGCGGAACAGGATGGATCACTCCCATTACTAGGAGGTCTTGCACACAGCGTAGGAATGCCTCTTTCTTTATCTGATATGCAGATAACCTTGAAAGATGAAATCTCCCTTGTGGAGGGGAAGCTTTGAAGTCCAGAAGATATCCCTGAGATATGATCTCCAACGCCCAGGGATCCTGAACATCTCTTGCCCACGCCTGGGCGAAGAGAAAAAGTCTGCCCCCTACTAGATCCATCGCCGGATAGGGGGCCGTTCCTTCATGCTGTCTTAGAGGCAGCAGCAGGCTTTCTGGCCTGCTTGCCTTTGTTCCAGGACTGGTTAGGTTTCCAGGCCTGCTTAGATTGAGCAAAAGTTCCCTCTTGTCTTGAAGCGGAGGAAGTTGATGCTGCACCTGCCTTGGAATTTCGAAAGGCACGAAAATTAGACTGTTTGGCCTTTGATTTGGCCCTGTCCTGAGGAAGGGTATGACCCTTACCTCCAGTAATGTCAGCAATAATTTCTTTCAAACCAGGCCCGAATAAGGTCTGCCCCTTGAAAGGAATGTTGAGTAATTTAGACTTTGAAGTCACATCAGCTGACCAGGATTTGAGCCATAGCGCCCTACTCGCCTGGATGGCGAATCCGGAATTCTTAGCCGTTAGTTTAGTCAAATGAACAATGGCATCAGAAACAAATGAGTTAGCTAGCTTAAGAGTTCTAAGCTTGTCAACAATTTCAGTCAATGGAGCTGTATGGATGGCCTCTTCCAGGGCCTCAAACCAGAATGTCGCCGCAGCAGTGACAGGCGCAATGCATGCAAGGGGCTGTAAAATAAAACCTTGTTGAATAAACATTTTCTTAAGGTAACCCTCTAATTTTTTATCCATTGGATCTGAAAAAGCACAACTGTCCTCAACCGGGATAGTGGTACGCTTTGCTAAAGTAGAAACTGCTCCCTCCACCTTAGGGACAGTCTGCCATAAGTCCCGTGTAGTGGCATCTATTGGAAACATTTTTCTAAATATAGGAGGTGGGGAAAAGGGCACACCGGGCCTATCCCACTCCTTACTAATAATTTCTGTAAGCCTTTTAGGTATTGGAAAAACATCAGTACTCACCGGCACTGCATAGTATTTATCCAGCCTACACAATTTCTCTGGCACTGCAATTGTGTCACAGTCATTCAGAGCAGCTAATACCTCCCCAAGCTATACACGGAGGTTCTCAAGCAAATCTCTGAATCAGGTCTCCCCGAATCAGAGACATCACCCACAGACTGAAGCTCTCCGTGCTCAGGTTCTGCATATTGTGACGCAGTATCAGACATGGCTCTTACAGCATCTACGCGCTCTGTATCTCGTCTAACCCCAGAGCTATCGCGCTTGCCTCTCAATTCAGGCAATCTGGATAATACCTCGGACAGGGTATTATTCATGATTGCAGCCATGTCCTGCAAAGTAATCGCTATGGGCATCCCTGATGTACTTGGCGCCATATTAGTGAGCGTCCCTTGAGCGGGAGGTGAAGGGTCCGACACGTGGGGAGAGTTAGTCGGCATAACTTCCCCCTCGACAGACCCCTCTGGTGACAATTCTTTTATAGATAAAGACTGATCTTTACTGTTTAAGGTGAAATCAATACATTTAGTACACATTCTCCTATGGGGCTCCACCATGGCTTTTAAACATAATGAACAAGTATCCTCTGTTTCAGACATGTTTGTACAGACTAGCAATGAGACTAGCAAGCTTGGAAAACACTTTAAAGCAAGTTAACAAGCAATATAAAAAACGTTACTGTGCCTTTAAGAGAAACAAATTTTGACAAAATTTGAAATAACAGTGAAAAAAGGCAGTTACACTAACAAAATTTTTACAGTGTATGTAACAAGTCAGCAGAGCATTGCACCCACTTGCAAATGGATGATTAACCCCTTAATAACAAAAACAGAATAATAAATGACAAAAACGTTTTTTAAACACAGTCACAACAACTGCGACAGTCTACTGTGATTGTTACCCTCCTCAAACACGACTTTGAAGCCTTTTGAGCCCTTCAGAGATGTCCTGTATCATGCAGAGGGAAGCTGAATGTCTCTGTCAGTATTTTTAGTTGCACAGAAAAGCACTAAAATAGGCCCTTCCCACTCATATTGCAACAGTGGAAAGCTTCAGGAAACTGTCTCTAGGCAGAAATCAAACCAGCCATGTGGAAAAAAAACTAGGCCCCAATAAGTTTTGTCACCAAACATATATAAAAACGATTAACATGCCAGCAAACGTTTTATATTACATTTTTATAAGAGTATGCATCTCTATTAATAAGCCTGATACCAGTAGCTATCACTGCATTTAAGGCTTTACTTACATTAATCCGGTATAAGCAGCATTTTCTAGCAAATTCCATCCCTAGAAAAATATTAACTGCACATACCTTATTGCAGGAAAACCTGCACGCCATTCCCTCTCTGAAGTTACCTCACTCCTCAGAATATGTGAGAACAGCAATGGATCTTAGTTACTTCTGCTAAGATCATAGAAAACGCAGGCAGATTCTTCTTCTAAATACTGCCTGAGATAAACAGTACACTCCGGCACCATTTAAAAATAACAAACTTTTGATTGAAGAATAAACTAAGTATAAAACACCACACTCCTCTTACGACCTCCATCTTGGTTGAGGCTTGCAAGAGAATGACTGGATATGGCATGGGAAGGAGAATATCCCATAAGTAATGGATGATCCGTGGACTGGATCCGTAAACTGGATACACTTAACAAGAGAAATATGAGTTATGAAGTGAGCCGCCAGAGCACGGGTATTAAAAATTAAGTTACAGTGCATTTTTATGATCAAGTAAAGTCCCTGTGAAATATTGCTTAGATTCCAGACCTGATTTTAAAACATGTAAAGTTTACCATCACTTTAAAGTGAATGTAAAATTGAATGAATTAGTGCCCGGTTTTTAAAAATACTATTAAAAACAGGAGCACTTTCATTCATTAAAATTTACATTAAAGCATTTTTTTTACAATACTTACCATTTTCTTTAGGTAAACGAGACCGGTGATCCTCCGCCCGCTTCTCCTGCTGTACTTAGCATATCGATGACGAAACCAGCTTCCTCCAATCGTTGCGTGGCCTCACGAGCTGGACACCTTGGGGTGCTCGCAACGATTGGAGATAGCCGGTTTCGTCATTATAAAAGTTGTTTAAAATGACATGCTCTGTCTGAACCATCAACGTTTTATTTTGACTTTAATGTCCTTTTACAAACTGCAAACATGCACAGCCCTGGGTAGCGCATCCTGATTGGTGTCTAAATGTAGCCACCAATCAGCAAGCACTAACAAGGTGCTGAACCAAAAATGGGCCGGCTCCTAACCTTACCATTAAATTCCAAGAGAACGAAGAAAAATTGATAATAGGAGTAAATTAGAAAGTTGCTTAAAATTGCCTGCTGTATCTGAATCATGAAAGTTTTTTAAAACCATCCTCTCCTCATTTGTTATGGGACTAATGCATTAATTTATTGGATAGGTATGTGGGAATATTCTCTCATATGTATTTGACAGAATTTTGGTATCTGTGGAGAATCACCAGCAAATAACAATTCAAATTCACATTTATATGAAGGATATGAATATAACGCAGACACTTAAAGCGACAGTCTACTCCAGAACTTGTTTTGTTTAAAAAGATACATAATATCTTTATTACGCATTCCCCAGTTTTTCATAACCAACACTGTTATATTAATACACATTTTACCTCTGCAGACTGCCCCTTATCTCAGTTCTTTTGACAGACATGCATTTTAGCCAATCAGTGCCGACTTTTAAATAACTCCACGGGAGTGAGCACAGTGTTATTTACATGACACACATGAACTAGTAGTGTCTAACTGTCAAAATGAGATAAAAGGCAGTTAAACGGCTTAGAAATTAGCATATGAGCCTTCCTAGGTTTAGCTTTCCAAAAAGAATATCAAGAGAACAAAGCAAATTTGATGATAAAAGTAAATTAGAAAGTTGATTAAAATTGCATGCCCTATCTGAATCATGTAACATTAATTTTGCCTAGACTGTCCCTTTAAGGAAACATTAAACCCAAAAACGTAAAAAAAAAAAAAAGTAAAAGCAGCTAAAATTTATATTTAAAAAGGGACAGTAAACACTACTATGGGACGGTAATATAAAATGCATAATTATGCACATTAAAACAAAGGTGTTAATCTACTCTAAAAACATTCTGACTCTGTCATTATGTTAATCAGAAGGAAGACTGCATAAAAATGTAATTACATGGTATTTTGTCCCTTCAAATTATCAGGAAATGCATCTCTGTGCACATAAGCTACTATTAGAGATCAGTTGCCTTGTAGCTTAAGTACAGACCCCAAAATTGTACTCTTGGTTAAGGACTGCTGGTTCTAAGCGGAAACCATTGCTGATCCAATCGGCAACACTTGTCACACGACTAAGATGTGTAAGTAGTGCTGCTGATGGTTCTCAAGTGTAATTTCTACTGTGTGTTTATCTTCTTTCTGGGAAAAACACACAGTAGTGCAGGTGACATGCTGTCAGGAATTAGACATGTATGTTTTCTACTATTATGGATCTTTAAAGAGGCATTATCATGAAGTAAACACTGCCAAACAATTTTAGCATGAGTTATATATGACTTGTATCATATAAACAAATTCATTGACTTAAATATCTGCCACAGGATGCTCTGTATTCTCACAGGTGTGACAATTTTAAAATGTAATGTTTATTAACTGCTCGCCTGTGCATGATGAGAATGGGTTGTCATGCAAACTGCATCCTGTGAGTGCATGTTGACCTGGGGATTGGTGATTACAGCACCAGATCAGCAATTCCCTGCCACTGCAGACCCGATCATTGGAGGCATAGTGGGCGGCACTCCCAGGACTACATGGGAGTGCCAGTGATGTCACCACAAATCTGCGTGGTGACATCACAGATGGGGTAGGGCCGCAATATGACAGGTAAGGGAGCTGGATTGGGGATGCTGTTCAAACTAATCACGAACCTCCAAGACCCCTCATTTGAAAGAGAACTGCCTGCTCTTGGTGGTCTTGGAAAGACAGATCTTTTTTTTAAAAAAAAGTATAAACACAATACATGGGGATTTGCTTAGGAATGGGAAATTGTATACTCAATAAAACAAATTGTTATGTCTAGAGACCCCTAAAAAAAGTAAATTTTCTAGCAGACAAGTCCCTCTCTTAAAAAATTACCTTTAGGTAACATGTATAAGCTGTATTATGACATGTAAATACTACCTAAAAAATGCGGATCTTGTTTGGATGTCCAGTTGCCAACCTTGGCCACTTCCATTAAGGCCAGACCTTCTGTTTCAAGGTCCCTGTTTCCATCAGGATATCAAATCATTAAATTTGAAGGTATGGAAATTGATCGCCTAGTGCTTAGTCAGAGGTTTCTCTGACTCAGTGATTAATACTATGTTACAGGCTCGTAAATCTGTTTCTTGGAAGATTTATTATCGAGTTTGGAAGACTTATATTCCATGGTGTTCTTCTCATAAATTCTCCTGGCATTCTTTTAGAATTCCTAGAATTTTACAGTTTCTTCAGGATGGTTTGGGTAAGGGTTTGTCTGCAAGTTCCTTGAAGGGACAAATCTCTGCTCTGTTTTATTTCACAGAAAGATTGCTAAGCTTCTTGATATTCACTGTTTTGTACAGGCTTTGGTCCGTATTAAGCCTGTCATTAAATCAATCTCTCCTCCTTGGAGTCTTAATTTGGTTTTGAAGCCTTTACAGGCTCCTCCGTTTGAGCTTATGCATTCTTTGGACATTAAACTACTTTCTTGGAAAGTGTTGTTCCTTTTGGCCAACTCTTCTGCTAGAAGAGTTTCTGAATTATCTGCTCTTTTTTTGTGAATCTAATTTTCTGATTTTCCATCAGGATAAGGCAGTTTTGTGGACTTCATTTAAATTTCTACCTAAGGTTGTGAATTCTAACAACATTAATAGAGAAATTGTTGTCCCTTCTTTGTGTCCGAATCCTAAGAATTTTTTTGAAAGATCCTTACATTCTTTGGATGTGGTAAGAGCTTTGAAATATTATGTTGAAGCTACTAAAGATTTCAGGAAGACTTCTAGTCTACTTGTTATCTTTTCTGGTTCTAGGAAAGGTCAGAAGGCTTCTGCCATTTCCTTGGCATCTTGGTTAAAACTTTTGATTCATCAGGCTTATTTGGAGTCGGGTCAGGCCCCGCCTCATAGAATTACAGCTCATTCTACTAGATCAGTCTTCACTTTGTGGACTTTTAAGAATGAAGCTTCAGTTAATCAGATTTGCAAAGCAGCAACTTGGTCTTCTTTGCATACATTTACTGAATTCTACCGTTTTGATGTATTTGCCTCTTCGGAAGCAGTTTTTGGTAGAAAAGTTTTTCAGGCAGCGGTTTCAGTTTGATTCCTCTGCTTATGCTTAAGTTTTTTCTTTTCATTTATGAGAATAAACTTATATTTTGGGTTGTGGATTAATTTTTTTCAGCGGAAAATGGCTGTTATTATTTTATCCCTGCCTCTCTAGTGACTCTTCTGTAGAGTTCCACATCTTGGGTATTACTATCCCATACGTCACTAGCTCATGGACTCTTGCCAATTACATGAAAGAAATTTATGTAAGAACTTACCTGATAAATTCATTTTTTTCATATTGGCAAGAATCCATGAGACCCACCCTTTTTATGGTGGTTAGGATTTTTTGTATAAAGCACAATTATTTCCAAATTCCTTTGTTGATGCTTTTTACTCCTTTCTTTATCACCCCACTACTTGGCTATTTGTTAAACTGAATTGTGGGTGTGGTGAGGGGTATATTTATAGGCATTTTGGAGGTTTGGATAAACTTTGCCCCTCCTGGTAGGACTGTATATCCCATACGTCACTAGCTCATGGACTCTTGCCAATATGAAAGAAATTAATTTATCAGGTAAGTTCTTGCATAAATTATGTTTTTTTACTTTACTTTTAACCCTTATTTGTAAAGTGTACCAAGTGAGCGTGTTTTTAGTGAAGTGGCAGCAATATATGGAAAAAAAAACGAAGCTGTTTAACAGGAGAACATGGTTAAATGTTATGCTTTCTGCACTATAATGTTTTTCTACTTAACTGGGAGTATTAAAGAAATCGTGTAATGTCTAGCTTTGCAGTAGTGACTTAAATTTATTTTATATCAGTGTTCAGTTTAAAAAGGATTTATGCCATTTTTTTTCTTTTTGGGAAGCCATTTAATAAGTATTTTTTTAAGCACTTTATTTTTCCCAGTTGTTTACTTTTAAAGTTTAAAATTTTAATAAGCATGTTCAGTTTATACCAGATTTGTGTAGAAATTGTGGTGATTTTTTCGGGCCCCTGTTATTGGTTATCGGCCTGAAATGCGGTCAAAAATCGGTATCGGCCCTGAAAAAAACGATATTGGTCTATCCCTACTGCATGTATGCACCAGAGACACAGATGCCCCAATATACAAATATATACCTAATTTTTCATTATACAGGTAGCATTACAGTCAGAATCACTTGTCTGAATCCTAATGCTCCTTTTCCTATGAATCCGGAAGGGCTCTCCTGGTTGTCCCCCAAGGATACCGGATTATGATGCAGAATTTTAAAAATTACATTTACTGTCACTTTAAATTTCTGATAAAACAAATTTACAATATACCTTCAGTATTTATTTTGTCTGCTTTTTTATAAATATAAAATTACTTTAAGTGTGCTTGTACCACTCTTCCCAGAGACCTGCAGCTCAGATTGTACAAAAAGAAAAAGCATTAATGTGTTAGAGCATTTTATTATTATAACTATGTGTTTACCTCCTGCAAAAAGAGTTAAACACATAGTAAAAGTCAGGTCCATAGCATGAATGAGAGCTAGCTGAACATCTGGTGAGCCAATAAAAGAGCCATATATGTGCACCCACCAAGGTCCCATAACTGGATTCCTGCACCTGAGCCTACCTCTGTATGCTTTTCAACAAAGAGAACCAAGTACATTGGATAGCAAAAGTAAATTGAATAATCTCTTAAAATTGCATAACCTATCTGAACTATGAAAGTTTTATTTTGACTTTCGTGTCCCGTGAAGCTGAATATTTTACATTTATTTTGTATGCAGATCTTTTGTAAATTAGCAATTGCTGATCTATACTGTTCATGTAAAAATATGACTTTAAAAGTACATAAAACCCCAAATTTTGCTTTCATGATTCAGATAGAACATAGTTTTAAACAACTTTTCAATGTACATCTATTGTCAAATTGTTTTAGCTTTCTTGTTGTCCTTTGTTTAAAAGCGGGAAGTTAATTTCAGGAGTGTGCACATATCTGCAGCACTATGGGGTTCGCCAGCCTTCGCTCCCTACGACTGCAGGCTCTCACAAGAGAATCTGCAGTCCGTATTTATGAAGCAGTGGTCTGCTTCACTAAACTCTTCGCCACCTCTTAGGCGGCGAATAGATTGACAGCTCCTGCCCGCGCGTGATTGGCTGTGAGCGGGCAGGGGGCAGCACAAGAGCGCAAAATTGGTTCCTGTGCAATGCTGAATTCCGGCAGCGGAATTCATCCCTCCAGAGGAGAGCTGAGGTGGACAGGGGTTCATATGTATGCCCCTGTCCGCCATAGCTTGCAGCAGTTTTGCAACAATGTTATACATTAGCAAGACTACTAGATGGCAGCACTATTTCCTGTCATGTAGTGCTTCAGGCATGTGCACACTACCTATTTGGATATATCTTTAACCCTTTCCCGCCCAGTATAAATTTAAATTGCGCAATCTTCCATGCGATCACGTGATTTCAATGATGGGATAGAGTCAGGGGGAGTGCCTATGACACTAGGCACACAATCCAGCCCGCGATCCCATTTAGCAAGCCGCTATGGCTTCAGGACAGCCAAACGGCTAGGACATTCCATGTCGTCCTAACGGCACTAAAACCCAGCGCATTTAGGATAGCATGGAATGTCCTAGCGGCGGGAAGGGGTTAACAACGAATAACATGACAACAAAGCAAATTTCATAATAGAAGTAAATTAGAAACTTTTTAAAATTGTATTTCCTATCTGAATCATGAAAGCAAAATTTTGGATTTAATTTGGGTCCCTTTAATAAAGAATGACAAAGGCATTTCCATTCGGGAAAAATGTCATATACCTTTATTTATTTGTAACTAATACTCCACACTGACAATGATTTGCCAAGAAGGACAAAATAAACTCCTATTATAATCCATTTTACAGTTATTTTATTGTGTCCATAAATAAACTATTCACTTTAAAAATGTTTGCATTGCACAGATATTAAAGACCGTTCTGGAAACATAAATAGTAAACTCACACCTGCAGATACTAATTAGCGTACCCAAACTTAAACAAAGTGCCATTCTGAAGTGCTGCGTGCAACCACATTCAGTGGGTTGAATCAGGAAAACATTTTTTTTGCTAAGTTTTCCTATTAAAATGAATGGCATTCTTCAATAAATGTGCTATTTCAATTTGCAGAAAACCAATCTGCTCATGTGGTTTGCCGTCAGTATTTTTTTAGTATTTGAGCATATGCAGGTCCAGCTGGTCTTTAAACAGAAGTCTACAGTTGCAGCAGGGGACAGAACTAGATTTTTATTGGAGGACATATAAAATATTAGCTCAAACAGAGGGGGGAAAAAATAAACAGTTCTGGGCTATTGCTGCTGTATATAAAAATACAGGCTCAATAGATTTATTCTAAAAGCCAGGTTTCTTTCTACATAGGCATTCAAAAGTAAATGGACATTCTGGACGATTACACAAATTCCTTCCCAGACACAGGACTGACCATCGAGAAGTTATTTTAATCAACACAGAATGTCTTTCTGCTCACTCGAAAATTAAATCTGGCTCTGCCAATTATACACAACATTTAAATACCGGACTCTGACATAATCTAATTGCATTTTTTACATAGAGTTAGCTTTCCACAACACGCTTAATGTTGTAACAGGACTAGATCGTATCACACCTTATAAAGGCAATACTGTTAGCAATTTAAAACCATAACATTAATCTATTGTAAAGAGTAAATAATGTTTTTGGATCCAGTGTTGTCAGCACTGTAAAGAACCAAGTACACTGGTTATATTTTCCAGTTAAAAAAAAGCAAGAAAAAAAAAAAACAAGAAAAAAAAATTAACTTTTATAGTTTATTAAAAAAAAAAAAGTACAGTAAGAACTCTATATAAATTTTGCTTTGCGAACAAAAAAAATAAACAAAAATTATTTTTTAACATCTGTACACCCAAAATATTCTGCAAATGTAACACAAATATATTGATATAAAATATAACGGACTATGTATTATTAACAGAAGCTTGCTGGCACAGTAGGCAACAAACCTTTTGTTTGTTTACAATTGTATTGTCCTATCTTTATATTATTATTCTTATCATTATTACTACTGCTACTACTACTAATAATAATAAAAACAAACTAATAATACAATACTTTTTGTGACTGGTGAATGGGTCACTGTTTACGGCATCTAAGGCATGGGTTACATCTAAAGGGCAAAATAGGGTGCTAGGCTATTTGCCAACCACTGGTTTAGGGCTTCAGAGTGGTAAAGCACCCAATGAACCTAGAGGCCCTGGCAAAGACATTGGGGTAGATTTATCAAGAGACGAAACTGCACCTACCAAAAGACTCTTTCATCCAACTTAGCGGTGGTGGCTGATAATCACCCTGGGCTGATTCCACTGGGGTGAATGACAAGCCGTGCTCTCAAAGAATTTGTTGTGCGAGAGCAGAGGGCAGCACTGCACAACAATTTGCAATCTCGGGTGGACAGGCTAACTACTTGTGAACCTTGTCTGCCTGATCAATGATAAATCTATTCCAGTGTTAAAGGGACAGTATACTAAAAAATAGTTTTTCCCTTAATATGTTTCCAATTACTTTTTTTTACCAGCTGCAGAGTATAAAATGTATGAGATTTTCTTTTTAAGGCTTATTTGTATATATAAATTAGCTGATTTTGTGTTTTGAAGCCACAACCTAATAAAATGGGTTGTGCTTGTAGGTATAATCAGATCTCATTACTTTATCAAATTGTGTACATATACATGCTTCTTTATCTTATATCTATCAAAAGACCAATCACCAATACTTGGAGAGTGTTTACACAGCTTGGCCTTGAGGCCAAAAACTTTCAGGATGGGTGGGGATACCAAAGGCTAAATAAACTATTTCAAATGCCAATATAAGGGCAATGAAAATACTTGTAAACAATTTAATACACTCCTGCAGGTAAAGTGGATCATTGGGAACAAATTAAAGTGGATACATATTTTGAGTAAACTGTCACTTTAATGTTTTCATCATAAAAACACCATAACACTGCTGCATTTCTTACCTCAAATGTCTGCAGCAATTTTCTTGTAGAACTTTTAAATTATACAAAAAGGAAGAGCAGGGTTCCATGGAACACAGCTCATAATTGACCTCATCTAACTTTTGATTTCCACTTTTGTAAAAATGCTCAATATCTTCATATTCCTTTTTGCTATCTCTTGTCTCCATAACAAAACTACATTATTCAATTACTCCTTCTCCCTCTCTACCTGCACTGTTCATTAGCCCATCTATCTTAAACTCACCTTACTTTTGTACTCATGAACTTTACCTATTCCTAAACACTCTCTCTCCACCCTGCACCTCGTCTCAAAAACAGTCTTATTACTGAAAATCTGTATCTCATCTCATGTCACTCTCCCTCTTGCTTTTACTAACTGCTGGTGACATCTCCCCTAATCCTAATCTCCAACAACTTCCTAGCCGTGCACATCCATGTGTACAGTTACATAGACTCAGAAAACAAAACTCTGGCAACCTTACTCACATTCCTCTTGCATCTAAAGCCACTACCCCTTTAACTTGTGCACTCTGGAACTCTCGCTCTGTTTGTAACAAGCTCACTTTTATACATGACCTCTTTATCTCCCGCTCCCTCAACCTTCTGGCCCTAACAGAAACCTGGCTCTCTCCCCTAGACACAGCATCCACTGCTGCTCTGTCACATGGGGGTCTCCACTTCAGCCACACTCCTAGGTCTGGTAATAGACAAGGAGGTGGTGTAGGTATTTTATTTTCCTCTTGCTGCACCTTTCAACAAATACAACCCATCTATTCCCTCACTTTTCCCTCAATTCGAAACCCACATGATTTGCTTATTCCCCTCTCTATATATGTTGCAGTCATATACCGACCCCCTGGCTCCTCAACTTAATTTCTAGTTTACTTGGCTGCCTGGCTACCCCTGCCCTCGTTCTTGGCGACTTCAACATACCTCTTGACAATCCCACTGCCTCCTCTGCAAAACAACTTCTGCAACTCACTTCCTCTTTCGGTTTGTCACAATGGACTGATTTTCCCACTCACAAAAACGGTCACTGCCTTGACCTGATCTTTAGCCATCGATGCACTATTTCAAACTTCACAAACTCCCCTCTTTCTGACCACCATCTCCTCACTTGCAACATATCATTGCTCCCTACAACTCTACCTCCTACTCCTCACACCAAACTTCACAGAAGCATTATGTCATTAGATCAGCAACAGCTTGCTAATTCCCTCGAACCTCTCCTCTCATCCTTCTCCTCCTTTTCCTGCCCTGACCAATCTATCTGCCACTATAATTCCACCCTTTACATCCGTCCTCGACAAACTGGCCCCTCTTACCATAGCTCGGAAATCACACACTCATCCTCAGCCCTGGCATACTGCTCTGACACGGTACCTACGCAGATGTTCCCGTACTGCTGAGCGGCACTGGAGAAAATCTCGGAGTTCAGCTGATTTTCTTCATTAAAAATTAATCTTTAACTCCTACTATTCTGTCCTTAATCTCTATAAGCAACATTACTTCTCTACTCTTTCTTCAAACCCAAAACATCTGTTCTCCACTTTCAATACTCTTCTCCGCCCACCCCTTAGCTCTTTCTCCTCGGTTACCGAGGAAGAAGTTTCTGCACTTATACTGTGCTCTCACCTCACTAGCTGTCCCCTTGACCTTATCCCCTCACAGCTACTCCCCTCCCTCTCTTCTACCCTTACCCCTATACTCACAAACATTTTCAACCTCTCCCTCAGCACCAGTATATTTCCCTCATCTCTGAAACATGCACTGGTCACACCTATCCTCAAAGAACCTTCCCTTGATCCAACCTCCCCATCCAACTACAGCCCTATTTCCCTCCTCCCTCTTGCCTCAAAGCCTCTTGAAAAGCTAGTATAATGTATGCCTATCTCATTTCCTTACATTAAACTCCCTCCTTTGACCCACTGCAACCTGGATTTTGTCCCCATCACTCCACAGAGACAGCAATTGTTAAGGTTACCAAAGACCTACTTACAGAAAAATCAAAAGGCCACTTCTCTCTGCTTATCCTCCTTGATCTGTCCGCAGCCTTTGATACTGTTCACCACCCTCTTTTGCTCCAAACCCTGCAATCCTTAGGCATTTGTGACACAGCACTCTTGTGTTTCTCTTCCTACCTGTCATATTGTACCTTTAGTGTAGCCTTCTCTGGGGCCTCCTCTGCCCCATCACCACTTTCTGTCGGGGTACCGCAAGGCTCTGTCCTCAGTCCTCTTCTCTATCTACGTGTCATCATTAGGTTCCCTAATAAAGTCCCATGAGTTCCAATATCATTTGTATGCTGACGACACCCAAATCTACTTCTTTGCACCAGAACTATCCCCTTCCTTGCTTACCTGTTTTACTAATTGTCTTTCTCACATCTCTCCCTGGATGTCCTCTCACTACATCAAGCTAAATCTCTCCAAAACTGAGCTCCTTCTTTTCCCCCTTTCTTCCAAAATCTCCACCCCCAATCTCTCTATAACTGTCGAGAACTCCATTACCCCTACCCCGCATGCCCGATGTCTTGGGGTCACATTTGACTCAGATCTTTCTTTCACTCCTCACATTCAGTCCCAGCCTGCCGCTTCCACCTTAAAAACATCTATAAAATTAGATATTTCCTTACACAAGACACAACCAAGATTTTAATCCACTCTCACATCCTGTCCTGTCTCGATTACTGCAACTCTGTCATCTCTGGTCTCCCCAGCTGCCACTTAGCTCCTTTACAATCCATAATGAATGTCTCTGCCAGGCTCATCTTCCTTACATGTCTTCATGTGCTGCCCCTCTCTGCCAATCCCTTCACTGCCTTGCTCTTGCCTCTAGGATTAAACACAAAATTCTCACTCTGACATACAAAGCCCTGAACTGCACTGCTCCCCCCTATATCTCAGACCTTGTCTCCAGATACTCTCCCTCCCGTCCCCTTCGCTCTGCTCATTACCTCCTACTCTCCTCCTCTTTTGTTACCTCCTCACACTCCAGTTTACAGGACTCCAGACTGGCTCCCATCTTGTGGAACTCTCTGCCTCGCTCCACAAGACTCTCCCTTAGTTTTGAAAGCTTCATGCGCTCCCTAAAGACTCTATTGTTCAGGGATGCATACAACCTACACTAACCTTTCTTTATACCAGTTCCTATCCTCCATTGCTATCCCCTGAACCCCCTTAGCATGTAAGCCTAAGAGTCCAGCTGTTTGTAGATCACCTTCTTAAGAGCTGACTACAAAAGTAAGACTCTTGGCAGGGCCCTCTACCCGTTTGATCCCTATAAATGTTTTGTTGTACTCCGCATTTGTTTATAGCGCTGCGGAATCTGTTGGAGCTCTACAAATAACCAATAATAATAATTTTGTACTAACATAATTTTCACGCTTGCAGTCCTCATCTCCTGTTTCCCACCCTCCTACCCTTCTAGATTTTTTCATTTGAATAATTTTTATTAGGTTATTTTCATAATTCACATTAAGTATTCATTTAGATGCATATTACAAATATATTACTTTTATACAAATAGAACATATTTATGCATTACAGTGTATAACCAGAGAAGTTTTTTTCATAGAAGGGTATAGTGGTAGGCAGAAGAGGAAAGTACCAGTATGAACATAAAAACACTTGGGATATAAGAAATGATTACAACATCTTTAGTTAATACAGATTAAAGAGATCTAGAACATCTAGAATGTAGTCACGTTTCCCTATAAAACAATAGTGC